>NC_079164.1:13656018-13712521 GCF_947568905.1 Ostrea edulis | reverse complement strand
GACTGTGACTAAAAATATGACTAGTTCTCTGTTTCAAGTAACTGGTTGGTTTTTTTCCCTTTTCTTTCTTTTTTAAATTAAGATTTCATTGTTTTCTAAAAGCTTATCTTATTTACAATATATACTCTTTTGTAAAGATTTTGTACGACTTCCTGTACAGATTTTAAATTATATACAACCTATCATTGGGTCAAATGCTGTCTGACGTGTTTCATACCGATTGTTAAGCCGTTCTTGGCACACTGATTTTGACTGCGGATAACTCCGTCTACCTGATCAGGATATAGGGCTCATGGTGGGTGTGACCGGTCAACAGGGGATGCTTACTCTTCCTAGGCACCTGACCCCACGTCTGATGTGTTCAGGGCTCCGTGTTTATTCAACTATCTATTTTGTATTGCTTATAGGAGTTATGAGATTGATCACTGTTCGTTATCTTCACCTTGCATACATGTTGGAATCGTCGCATACCAAGGGTTTTGTATCGATTCTATTTCCACGAACCAGGATTGTTGAAATAGAATGAAATTTGTTGTCATAATCCATGTAATCGTACTGTAGGATAATATTTTGTGTAATAGTCCACTGTTGTTGTTTCTTTTTAAATTAAGATTCGACTGAATCTATGAACCCATATTTAAATATGTTGTATTTTATGCCACAACATTTACACAAATCATTGTCCATATTACTGAAAGAAATATTCAATAATCAATTCACATGCTTTTTAGATATGGGTGAAGATTGTATGAATCAGTATTTCATCAATATTAAGTAAATGCCAATATATGTTACATAATGTTAAAAAAAGAAGTTAATATAGAGCCCTGCAGAATGAAAAATAGATATTTTACACATTTGTGTAATTCTGTGGGGACAGGTTGCTCTCATTACTTTATAAGTTAGTGAACTGGAAATTTTTGCACACATTAGTGTTATGATATGCACATATACTGCACATTTTATAAACTGAGAAACAGTAACGATGTTTTTAAAAAAAAAATGATTTTGTAGATAACACAATGAAGATCTTTAAAGTATGGAATTTTAACAAAACTTCAGGGAATCTCCTTGGAGCACACAAATTGGAAGAGCTGAAAATGAAAGGTATATATGCATTTTGTAATTAAGAAAAAAATGTGTACAGATCACTTGACTGGAATCGAATTCTTAATTAGTGAAAATAACATTGCATGAAAAGTGGTGCATGCATGGTTTATAGTGATGGGGTGTCTGTTCATCAGTATACCACCATCCCTTATCCACAACTCCTCTTTAACTTACTGAATGCAGTTTGATGAAAAATTCACAAAATCTTTATTACAAATGGCATTGTGCATCTCCTATTTGATGTATTGATTGGACCCATGTTTGAGGTTTCCCTATAACTAGCAAAACATGGACACTGCCAATTTCTTTCTAATATAATGAAGGTACCCAATATCTCTTACCCACAAGTCCTCCTATACTACTGAATGAAATTTAATGAGACTTTCACAGAATCTTTAGTTCATAGTTCCATTGAGTACCTCCTAATTTACATTTTGAATGAGCAGATATTTGGGGTTTCCCATAACAAACTAAGGACTTTGATGTTGAAGATTTTGTCAACACAACTCCTCCTAAACCTCCAAATGAAATTCGCTGAATCTTTCAGAATTTCATTTTCCTACTGCCAAAAAATGCACTTTGCCATTATGCTCATATGGGAGGGAAGAGGGGGGAGGGTGGGACTTCATGGGCTTAGTGCTCAGATTATGACATGTGAGTATCTCTACCTTTAACTTTTCTCAGCTTCAACTGCTTGTAGAGTATGATGCAATGTTCCATATTTATATAAATGATATTGATCATAACATCTTCATAATTCAAAAATTTCTTTTACAGTAGAATCAAAGTTTGAAATTTCCAGCTCAGAGTTCAACATCTCCCTATCAGATGGTTGTAAGGTAGAATATGAAGATGCATTCCAGCTTCTGAGTTCAGGCACTGAACTCTTTGTTCTGACTTCTGAGTTCAGGCTCTGAACTCTTTGTTCTGACTTCTGAGTTCAGGCTCTGAACTCTTTGTTCTGACTTCTGAGTTCAGGCTCTGAACTCTTTGTTCTGACTTCTGAGTTCAGGCTCTGAACTTTTTGTTCTGACTTCTGAGTTCAGGCTCTGAACTCTTTGTTCTGACTTCTGAGTTCAGGCTCTGAACTCTTTGTTCTGACTTCTGGACAATCACTTCTGGCTGGTTCTCCTTCATTGTCCTTGAACAGTAAGATATAAAAATATTTGTGGTTTGCTATTCTGATGAGCCCCTTTATTGTATACCTCTCTAGCACAATAGCATTAATGTTTATTTACTATGCATGATATGTACAGTAGTGCACTACAATTTAATATTCCAAATACAGTGAGGTAAAAAGACTATTAATTTGATTTCATTCAAAAACAATATTTTATTTTATGCATGTGTTCATTTTAGATATCCCATTTTACTTGCCAATGGTATAAATTGTATAAATACATGGCTGCACATTTTGTTATGCATAAATATTATTGGAAAGAATTGAAATGTGTATGGAGTGCCAAATTAACATAAACTCAAATAATTGCGCGCATTAATTGAATTGATGATATCATTAATTCTTCAGCTGAATTAATGCGCGCTTTAATTGAATTAATGATCTCTTCAAATGAATTAATGATATCAACAATTAAATTGATGCACGCTACAATTCAATTGAAGAGAGCAATAATTGATATAATGTGCGCATTAAATCAATGGATGAGAGCAATAATTGAATTGATGCGCCCATTTATTCATTTGATGAGCCCATTTATTCATTTGAAGAGAGTAATAATTGATTTAATGCACGCATTAATTCAATTATTGCTCTCTTCAATTGAATTAATGATATCTTTAATTCATTTGAAAAGAGCATCAATTCTTTCAGAGAGAGCAACTATATAATTAAAGATATCTTCAATTCAACATATCCACAATTGAATTAATGATCTCTTTAATTGAATTGTTGCTCTCTTTAAAAGAATTGATGCACGCATTATTTCCTTATACAAAAGCATTGTAAATAATTAAAGATATCTTCAATTGAATTAAAGAGATCATCAAATTATTTATACCTAGCTCTAAATTAATTATTGCGAGCAATATTTGTACGAAATTGATGCTCTCATCAATTGAATTGAAGAGAGCAATAATTGAATTAATGTGTGCATCAAATCTATTATTACTCTCATTAATTCAATTGATGCGCGCATCAATTGAACCAATGAATTGAAGAGAGCAATAATTGAATTAATGGGGGGGGGGGGGGGGGGGGGGGGGGGGGGGGGGGGGGGGGGGAGCAAAGGGTGGGGCCACAATTGGCTATAAATTAGTTTAACATTGGAATATAGGAAAACTTTTCTGCATATTGATATGTGTAACGTTTCGTCCGTCAATGACTTGGGTTACAATAATTTTATGCGTGGGTCTCCTGTTTCTGAGATCTACCTTGAATCATTTAAAACCAAACACGAGATGGGCTTAATTAATACATGTACATATATATTTAATGAAATAATAAATTATGATAATATATATAAAACAAATGTGGGAAACCCGAATAGTATATAAAGTTAACTGGGTTCAATGGGATACCCGGATAGATGCAACAGTACAGCCGGATCAAAAACTAATAATCACAAAAGGTTGGCACCAAATCCTAGCCGGGTAATACACTACAATAGTGATAATTGATTAATTACCATCCTCTTGGGCTCTTCAGGCTCCATTCTATAGTGAGAAGTGTATCTTAAGTCTCTCTCTTCTCTTCTGTTCTATTGGTCTCAAATGCCTGGCTTTTATAGCAAACGGTTGAAGAGGGCCGAATTACAGCACGAGCGACTCTCGTGGTACCGCATGTTTTAGCGCCATATTTGGAGAGATGGGAGATTTATTCAGTTTGGGAATAAGTTGTGTTATGGATATAATGGGGTATAGGATGGTACAAATGTAAGGGAAACACTTAGGAAATGATGCCAGTGTTATGTCAGGTAAGGATGCCGAGTAAAATCTCTTATTTATTAAGGACTGTTGTTGCCATGTACTTCGCATAGAGGAAATTCGGGTTCCCGTATATAAATCATTACGATATGAATGTACAAAGATTCTTTACATATTTAAGTTGATCAAATGATGATTAAGTTCATCAATACATATTTTATTATTGATAGTTGCACACAATCTAATTTTGGACTAGCCGTTACATATGGAAGTATCTTCGGGTAGTGTAGATTCAGTTAAGTTTGCTCAAATCATTAACCCCAAGGGTGGGACCACAATGGGGGATCAAAGTTTTACAAAGGAATATATGATCGAAAAAAATATGCTGATAAAGAATAGCAAGGACATATTGACTCAGGTGAGTGTTGTGGCCCATGGGACTCTCGTTTGGATTCAAATGATAGCCTCCAAGATGGGACCACAATGGGTTCAAAATTTAACACAGAATTACATATAGAATGATTTCTTTTAAAAAATTTCTGCTGAAAGAAATTGTGCACAAGTAGTCAAATTGATTCGTATTTGAGACCTCAGCACTTTTGGGTGTTGATTTATATTTAGTTTTTTAGAATAAGGCCAACGATAAAAATTGTTGAGTTTCCGCTAACGTTCCAGAAAAAAATAGGGTAGGTAGGTAGGAAATAATTTTTTTTTTTTTTTAAATTTTATTTTTTCAAAGTATGCAAAAACATTGTAAACTCTTAACAAGTGTAGTATAGGAAGGAGGAGAAAATCTTTGGTTGTACCGGGAATCGAACCCGGGACCCCTGCATTACTAGGCAGGTGCTCTAACCACTGAGCTATCCAGTCCATATAGCCCTAATTACTACATTCCTCCCTCCTTAAGATCAATTATAATTGTCTTTCAATATCAACCCAGGTTCTTTTCGCCCCTGACAGGCCAACCTGCACCACCAGGGGGGGTCAACGGCACCAAATGTAGTATGGGAAGGAGAAAATCTTTGGCTGGACCCCTGCATTCCTAGTCAGGTGCTCTAACCACTGAGCTATCCAGGCCGATATCCACGGTCCGTATAGCCCCAATTACTGCACAAGTTAAATGTTCTATTGAATGTAAAACTTATACGGTACCAATTTTGATGCACCAGATGCGCATTTCGACAAATAATGTCTCTTCAGTGATGCTCAACCGAAATGTTATACTTTCAAAATAAAATTTTGCTTAAATTGCATTGCAAGTAAACTTTCAATCATAACATTTCACCCGTTATTGGCTGAGGATTATTTCCAGATGTTTTATAAGAAACTATATTTTTCAATGAAACATATCTAGCATAAAACACAAAAGTTTTCTATGCCACTATGCTCTACAAGTACCAGATATATTGTTTCTACATTTAGATTGGTTGTCATAGGTCAGGAATACTTCTATTGGATATGTTTGACAAGAAAATAATGTGATGGTTTTGAAAAAATATATTAAATCATCACCAAAATATCAACATCATTAACATATTTTAAGTTTATTAATACATTTCTGAATGTATTTTCACTATCTAAATGGAACAAGGGTAGGAAGACAGTCTGGGCAGATCCCACTTATCCTAATGGGATCCAACTCTCTTCCGGCTAAAACTTTTTACCGGACATAAATTTTAATTTTAAAAACAATCTGCACATCTTTTTTTCCTCTCGGCTCTCACCAGCCATCAACAACTTGGATGCGCTCACTGCTTTATTTGCGGCCTTTTTCAGAGTGTTTTCAGTTAGAACTGCAGCAGAAACCAAGGATGTGCATACAAATTTGACAGACTGGACATTCATGTCTGTCACTCTGCATCATGACCTCCATATAAAACTAGGGTCCCCGTGTATACACAGTAATGCCCGCTGAAACGATAGCATAAGACAGTGCATGGCTATAAATAGCCACCGTCTAAAAACAACATAGGAGTTGGCAATTTTAACAAAAGAAAGTCTTCTATGAAAACATGACACTTGGCAGAGTCTCTCGACCGTCTGTTAACTTCAATTGTTAAATCACCGTTGCGTGAACACGCATGGAGGTACTAGCCACTAGGTCATGCTGGTTGCATCACTCTATTTATGTGGAGATTCACGTCGAATCATGGCCGAAAGAAAATAATTCCTGGAACTTTGCATGTTTTATGGGACTTTCCTTATGAGGTAGGCTCTCCAATTTTTTATGAGATGTAAATTCAAGTATTGTGTTTGAAATTTTGTGAGTAAAAACCATGAAAGAAGGATTTAAATATTTTTTTGAATTTTTGTTGTAGAGGTGGGTGATTTGGCTTTTGACCAGCTGATTTTGCACGTGCTTGACTTCGATGTAAACAAACTCTCACGCCTTGCTGGATGGGTATGTATTTTTTGGTATGAAAATGCTCATTAAGAACTGTACTACATGATGTGAAAGTACAACTTCTGAAAAGTTTACTTTAAGGCAGCAGGGTCAGGTCAAAGGTGAGTAATTTTGGTAAGAACATATAGGCAAAATTAATAGAGTGGTGCAACCTGCAGTTAGTTAGAAACATTATCAATGTTGTTTAAACGCTTGACCCAATACCATGCAGTTTTGTATATCATTAAAGCGTTTGAATGACTTCATCTCAATGTCTAACTAAAACGAAAACCAAGAACCGGGAATATATTTTTTCCGGGAAAATGACGATTTTTTTTTTTAAATATCGAAAAAAAATTCTAGGGTCGGGGCTATAATTTAGGGTCGGTCGGGTTAGCGGAAACACAACACATTTTATCAGTGGCCTAAGTGTGCTTTGGTCTGCCATGTATATAAGAGGTCTAAACCTAATTTATGGCTAGTAGCAATACATATATATAGCAGATTCAATGTCATTTTGTGAAAAGTTGGATTAAATAACTTTAACCATATAACATAAAATTACAGAAACCTGCCACAAGGAAAGTAAAAACATCAATGAAAATAAGCATTGGGTGGTTGCACTTTGACATTGAGAGGAACAAGTACATTCAAGTAAAACTGAAAACTGGTGGTGGAAGTAGAACAGTGGATATGCCTGTGGAATCATCATACAAGGAGATGCTTGAAAAGGCCATCAACATATTTTTTCCAGCAGGTATGCATCTTTGATATACATTAAAGGACAAATTGTCAGTAAACTAAAGAAAAAAATCTGACAAGTAGATTCCTGGGTAAAATCATTGAAATTCTCTTGGACACAAAGGGGTTATTTAATAATAATATGTCAATCATTATAACTTGAAAAGTATAGTTAATTTTGGCCATAATAGGACAATTGGAATGAAGGAAATAAGGCCAAAAAAAAATGTTTGTTTCAGGTCGCCCGACCGACCCTAAATATATCCAACGACCCTATAAATTTTTTTTCAATTTTCTGATTTCAATTTATTGACGTACGAACTATTACCCGAAATTCCAAGACATTTATTGTAAATGTATATGTATATATATATATATATATATATATATATATATATATATATAATATGTATATCAAAACTCAATCACAAATCACATACTGTATATTTTGTCAATTAAACATAGTGCTCTGAACCAATTTTTTATCTATTAAACACATTGTATAACAACTTTAACTATCAAATTTTCATTGATTCGAAGGTACCTATTTATTTATTTATTTTTAAATATTAAAAAAAAAAATAATAAAAAACCTACCCATCGACCCTTTTTAAAATCAGAGGCAACCTGAAACAAACATATTATTATTTTTGGCCTATAAATAAGCATTAAATCTTATATTTTAAGATGAGCTTTGATATGTTCATTATTTTTCAGTATGTAATCAAAATTCACAGATGTATTAACTTGGATAATTTTCAAGAATAAATTCTTCCCTTTAAAAGGGGAGAGATACTGTATTACCAATAGTAATGTGTAAATGTTCCTGTGTCCTAACTTGAAACATTGAAGGAAGCCATATAGCACAAGTACACCTGATCAAATATCAAAGACCCTTGATCCTTTTGCAAGGTCAAAAGATCAAATTTTAGAAAAACAAAAATATAACAATATTTTGAGAACTTGTAAAGCAAAGAGTGCTTGATCATTTTTTTTTTAAACCTTTGAACTGTTGCAAGATAACATAATCAAATCTGTAAGTACCATGAAATTATGAATATAATTAATTCTAAGAATCTTTAGACATGGTGTCTTCGATTAAATTGGAATTAAGGAAGGAAGATCAGGTAAAGCCAAGGTGCATCTATAACCAAAGTTTTGATATTGACCTAAATTTAGTAATTCGATCAAAGATAAGAATAATACCTATACAAGACAAATATTAGAGTTGGGTACCGCAGAAAATAAAGGTACCGCGGTATACCGTGGTATTTGCAAAATACCGCGGTACATACCACGGTATACCGCAGATTTAATCTTTTAATTGTATGATTCAGTTTTAGTGGATTTTAGTTGTGATTTATTGTATATAATGAGCTGTTATTAGTTTATTGATTGTAAATTGCATTTAATTTATTCAAATATAAATGATAAGGAAAATATCTTATTTAAATCTTAAACCAGTTAACAGAACAAAAGTTTAATCCAAACGTATAAGTATATCGTACATACAATATAGCAGTGTCTCTGTATCATGACTAGAATCGACTGTGACTAGACTACTGACTGGAACGATTATAAAAATAATTAATAGGGGGAAACCTGTGGATTTTATTTGACACGATCTCAAAGTAGTCTAGAAGTTCTTAGAGTCGCGAATGACGAGAACTTCTACATGTAGAATACGCCTGTCCACTTCTCTAAAGAGAATAACGAGAACATGTGCGTATGAACGTGTTCTTGTTCTTCTACCACAATTCCTCAAACCCATTAAGTCGGTGTTCAGAATCGGCAGGAATTTGTACTCGCGCGATGAACAGTTGTTTCGAACGCACAAGTCTGCATCTGCCATTTTATTTTATTTTTTACTTGGGGTTTGCCTTATAGCCGGAAATGGTATCCGACCCGAATAAACCAAACAACATAAAAACAATTTTTATAATCTACCTTATATATTAAAATAATAACTTAATGAAATGTTTTCTATTATTTTTTTCTTTAATTTTGATTTGTTTTCATATCATTAATAATCAAATCATCGCGTTTTATACTTCGTATGTTTTACCGATTGTGTACAGTTATTAGACTTACCTTTCATTGCATCACAATGAGGGAACGATGTAAATAAAGTGAGTCACTGCGTACACAAATTTCTTAAATTATTTTTTCTTCTTTCAATTTTATATTTTCGTTAAGAGTTATCAGACTTGAATATACCGGTATTTCGCCTCGTGTACCGCGGTACATACCGGTACCAGAAAAATACCGGTACACCGGTATACCGGTAATACCGCGCACCTCTAACAAATATCATATCCTGAAAACCATTACATGTATGATTCATAAAGCTATAATTGGAAAAAAGAAGGAGCTGGGATATTGAGACAAGATACATGCTTTTAACCTTTGTCTTACCTATTTTAATTTCCAAAGTTCAAAACTTATAATTTCAAAGTCCAAGTTCAACAATGTCATACATATACTTTGTCTTTAAAAAACCCTTAGGCATTACAATTTCATTAAAAGGATGAAATAAAGACAATACATGTATATATGCTTTGAAAAAAAGGTGTTTTTTTAGGGGGAGGCTTCTGTAGTTTTAAATTTGATTTTCATTTTGATTATAAAGGGGATAATTGTAAATTTTCATTTCCAATTTCTAAACAGGGAAATCACCCAAAGGAAGGATTGACAAATTTTCTTGTGTCCTTGGAAATTTCACCCAAGATTTGATAAAGGAAGATGGCTTCAGTTTGCAACAATATACAGAAACATCCTGCCTTTCAAACAAACCAAGAATATATCTGATGACAAAGAAAAAAACTGAAGAGGAGGTTTGTCATTTTTAAAAGAATTTAGAAGATGTGTGAGCTGAAAGCTCCAGATATTTTTTATTGCATGTTTTTTATCATCTGTCTGTAAACCTTTCTCCAGAACCACTGGGTCAAAATCAAGTGAACTGCAGACAAGTCTTATTGCTATCATTATGAAGTCTGCAAATGATTTCAGATGTTGGCTCCTGGGTTCAGAATGGAGCCACATTAAGAACTAGTCCAAGGATTTCACATAGGTTTATATATACATGTATGTATTATAATATGTATAACAGGCTGATATAGTATTGAATCAAATTTGTTAATTTTTGGCCCCAAGGTCATAGTATAAATCCCTTATTTATAAAGAGAATTACACTGTATAAGGGAATCTGAGCTGAAGGCTCAAGTGCAGGAGATTTTCTGATCTCCTGTTATCCAATGACTGCTAGCTGTCTGTTTGTAATTTTTTTTTTTTACAAATTCATCTTTTTTGGAACCACTGGACCTTCTCCAATAAACTGGGCTCAAAGCAGCCTTGGATGAAGTGCTTTTAAGGTCCATGCCCCTTGCAAAAACACAATGAGAAATCACATGCTTATGTGAAAGCATTTTATATAGTGTAGATTCCAGTTTGCTTAAATTGTTATACCCCCCCGCAACAAGTTGTGGGGGGTATACTGGAATTGGGTTGTCCGTCTGTCCGTCCGTCTGTCTGTAGACGCAATGGTTTCCGGGCTCTAAAGCATTATCCTTTCCACCTACCGTCACCATATCATATATATGGACTACCCATGGGATGAAGATGTTCCCTATCGATTTTGGGGTCAAAAGGTCAAAGGTCAAGTGCACTGGACATTGAAGTAGCAATATGGTTTCCGGGCTCTAAAGCGTAATCCTTTCCACCTACAGTCACCATATCATACATATGGACTACCCATGGGATGAAGATGTTCCCTATCGATTTTGGGGTCAAAAGGTCAAAGGTCACATGCACTGGACATCGAAGTAGCAATATGGTGTCCATTAAAATTCTTTAACGGCTTTTTTCATCACATGGAGATGCTGTGTTCCTAGATAATCCATTTCTCCCTACAAACGAGAATACCCAAGGTTTGTCATGCCATTTGTTTTTTACACTCAGAAAAGAGGTAGTTTATACCTATTACCAACACCCTTTGGGAGATTGGGTTAAGTGGGGGGTATTCTTAGTGAGCATTGCTCACAGTACCTCTTGTTGTCCCTAGGTCTGGATGGGGCCACAATATGACTCCAGTTAGATAATTATTCTGCTTCAGAAGAATTTATAGAATCTTTATTGGCTAAAAACAGATCATATGACTCCCTGAAATTTTATTATACACTGTTTCTGAGTGTGTGATGTATTAAAAATCAGACAAAATATTCTTTTCTATATTTATCTGATGTAAACAAAGGGTATCTCTAGCATGCTAAAGGTCCATGGTGACATACTTTACTGGGGGGGGGGGGGGGGGGGGGGTTATGTCAATGTCTTGCCTGCCTGAAACTTATCTCTCATTTCAAATAAGTCATTATACACGTACAGACATATGAAAGAACACTTGTAATGCAGAAAATATTAGCTTAATATGTGGATTTTTTTTTTTAATATTAAAATACTATTTTATATATATCTATCTACATATACACTCATCATTGTAATTTACTTACAGCTACCTTCCCTTTTTGAACTATTATCTGGGGACTCTTCTGATGATTTTGACCTCCCAGACCTGGTGTACACCACCCAAAGTTCTCCACAGTCATTAGAGACAGACCATATGGACCAGACCAGTACCACAGATAGCAGTGCTATTTCCACAGGGACAGATAACGGTGCTATTTCCACAGGGACAGATAACGGTGCTATTTCCACAGGGACAGATAGCAGTGCTATTTCCACAGGGACAGATAACGGTGCCATTTCCATAGGGACAGAAAGCAATGCTATTCCCATAGGAACAGGTAGTAGTACTATTTCCACAGGGACAGATAGCAGTACTATTTCCACAGGGACAGATAACAGTGCCATTTCCATAGGGACAGAAAGCAATGCTATTCCCATAGGAACAGGTAGCAGTGCTCATGCTGCAGGGACAGATAGCAGCACCAATGCCACAAACCAGATCTTGGAGACAAACCCTAACTTGAATATTTCACCTGTAGTAAGTGTTCAATCACGAAAAAATTTTTACCTTGTATCTTTATTATGAGTTACTCATACACTTTTAATCACATTTAAACTCACTGAAATCTTAGGAAACCTTTTCTGATAGCCTGTTTTTCACCTGTGACCCTGCATATGAAGCATAACTGGTAATATACTGTATAGGGGGAAAATACCTTGCGGTGTAATTATTCACTATATTCATGGTGTTGATAAATCTGAATTCAAGAAACAGTGAATAAGTTTTGAATTAAATCAGGCTTTTTTTCTTTCCTTATTTTGGGGGGTTGGGTTAATGTGTTCAGGCTACCATGTAGATATATTTTATGTTGTCACTCAGTAATTATGAGTTGAACTTATTTATGTTTTTGTTTATATATTTTATTTACCACGTTTTCCTAACATTCTAATTACCAGAGATAATGATCCTGTATTGATAGTTAAACAGCTGTGTAAATAGGCAATGATAGTTGTTTGATCAAAACACAAGGGTTGTGGGTGTTGATTACCCATGCGTAACTAGCATTACCTCAGGCACTTGTCACCTGATCATATGTACATGTAATATTTATGCCCCCTTCAAAGAAGAGGGGCATATTGCTTTGCACCTGTCAGTCAGTAGACCACATGTTGTCCACTCAATATCTTGAGAACCATTCACTTGATGGTAATGATATTTCATATGTGGGTTGGTTATGAGTAGAAGAGGATCCCTATTGTTTTTCAGGTCAAAGGTCAAGGGTCAATCGACTCTGGACATAGGAATATACTGTCCGCTCAATATCTTGAGAACCCTCTGTTTGACAGACATCAAACTTCGTACATCCTAAGGAGAAGATGACCCCTATTGATTTTGAGGTCACATGGTCAAAGGTCAAGGGTTAAACTGGACATAGTAATATATTGTTTCCTATAATTCAAGAATTAATTGCTTGATTAACACCAAACTTGGTACACTGGTACAGCACATATACATGTAATGAGTATATGACCCCTATTGATTTTAGGTCACATGGTCAATCCACTCTTGACATAGGAAGATATTGTCTGCTCAATATTTTGAATTGGTGATACTACTATCAATTAAATGATGCATATGTATAACCCTTTTCAATTTTTCACCATCGGGGGCATTTATGTTTTACAAACATTTTTTGTTTTTTATCATTTTGTGTAACCCAGTTTTTCCCCCAAAGTTTTATTTTTTTCAAATAACTTACGGACTTCCTTTAGATATAGAGCAAAAACTTCATTGACGTAACACATTGTTAAGTGTTCCCATGATGTAACAACATTTACATATTGTGAAGATTTAAGTTTGTTCAAAAGGTGGTCCCTCTCTTTCACTCTTGTTGTTAGGTTACCTGAGTGACTCAGGTGACCTATCACTATCTGTTTTTGTCTGTTGTCTTTTTCATATGTCATCCATTAACATAAATTGAACATTTTCAGCTTCTTCTCTGAAACTGCTGAATCAATTTCAATTCATTTGACATATACCATCTTTGAGTGAAAGGGAACAAAATTTATGAATTTCATGGTCCCTGCCCCTTGGGGCCTGACTATGGGGCTTAAACCATCAAATGAATGCAATTTTTGAAAAATCTTCCTAGTATTCACTCCTTAACATCAAGCAGTTGAACTATTATCATGATTGTAATAAATTTGCATTGAGCTCTCTACAAAAAAATATGAAATTCAAGGCCAGGGGTTCTAGAGTTAAGGCAGGACTCTAATGATCATAAAGTTAAAATGCATAAATTCTATAAAAATCTCCTCTATCCCTGTATATTTAGCAGATAAACTAGGTGCATGGTAAGAATGGGCAAGGATGCCTCTTAAAACCCTTAGGATCTCTTGTGTATTGAACTATTTAAAGAACTCATGGTAATTTATAATTTTTCGTGTGATCTACATGTACCTGGTTCTATCCAATCAGAAAGCTTGGAATGATTGAAAAAGATATTAATCATATTATGACCGAATAGCCGGAACACTATGGCTGGAACCTACAACCCTCGGATTTAAAAGCCAACGCTCTACTGACTGAGCGAAAGGGTTAACCCACTAGCTAGTGCTCTTGGGAGTGTGGCCTCACTATATATACAATACATAGCCACTTAATTTAACTCTGTTACAATATTTATTGATAATGTTTCCTTTGTATTTCAGACTGTAAGGATGCCAAGGATTCCTACCTGTACAATATGTTCAGACAGATTTTCAGATTCATTTTTGAATTGTGGCCACATTCTCTGTTTTGTATGTGCCACAGAGCTAACAGAGCGTGGATCCCTCTGTCACATCTGCAGACAGGAATTTACTACAGTGTCTCAGCTGTATTATTAAAATAACATACACTTCAGTTGCTTCCCTCCTATATTGCATCAAACAATGCATATTTTTGGAAAGTGAAGAATTAACAAGGATATAAACTGTTAACGTTTCTACTCTACTGGTTAGACAGTTCTTCTTGTGCCAAATAGCGAGCTGTTATTTGTACTGTGTTTCAGTCACCTGAGTGTAAAGCTCTTTCTGATATCAACTGTCTACTAATATTTTCGACAGGCTGTCTGTCTGTCGATCTGTATACCAATTTTTCACATTTAAACTTCTGTATAGTCCTTGGGCCAAAACCAACAAAATATGCCTCAAATCATCTTTTAGTAGAGGGTTATAAGAGTCTTCAATTCAAAGTCCAATTCCCTTGCATAAGGAGATATTCATTTTGTTATCTGTTTTTCTCTTGGAGCCACTGAGCCAAAAATCATAAATTTATTTGAAGCATATAATATGTTATATATTAATTGCACCAGTAGTTATCACAGAGACACATTAAATTTTTTTTAAATGCTGCATAATATAAAATAATTTTGAAACACTTTTTTTGGAACAGTAAATTAACAAAATATCTAAGATCAAAGGATACCCTAAATTGGGGGAAAGAAGTATTTCGTGATACTTTCTTATATCTTATTGTTTTCGGATTCAAAATAATTTTCTCAATGGTAAAATTGAAGTAATTTATATTCATTTTGGAGGGGATTTGAATTTTTTCATGGTTTTGTATTAAATTAATTTCAATCCAGCTAGCATATTATATTTGAGGAAAATGCAAAAATTAAGGCTGGTTTGATATGAAAACTTTGTTATGAAAATGTGTTTTAGCAATCATAGAACCTGTACACATTGTTTCACAATTTTTGAGTATCATCCTTAATACTAAAGCATCCTTGCAATATTGAGAAGTTTATTCAGATGGTGGCCCTAATAGGGGATTTAGTTTTTGGTCACAGTAGGGAGCAATTTGTTTTATGTAGGGTTAATACAGGATTTTTTAAAAAAGTTAAACACTTTAGAAACTGCATGTACAACACAAACTGTGAAGTATATGTAAAAGGGTAAAAATTTGGGCTAGTGGATAATTTCTTTATTTTTTTTTTTACTCATAGTTGGTGCTCAAAAAGCATTGTGTATAGTGTGAAAGAACAATTTTTTTTCAATTTTTTAGAGGCACAAAAAGATTTCAGATTTCAATTTTTAAGAGATTTATGTAACAGTATTACGTATATGTATTAAATCTATTTAGCAGCAAACAATGCATGATATAACTTTTAATGTTTACGACAACCAGACGTCAAAATGTGGAATATTTGGCAGTGTTTACTGAACTGGTTTTTTTTATCTCAAGAATTTTTTTTTATTTCAGGGATGTGATAAACAAGAAATTTGTTTGTACATATTAGAATTTTGCAAGTCTGTTTTTTATTTAAATGTATGAAGGTACAGCATATTAAAAGTGATTTTTTAATTAAGATATACATTTGTGTTGAAGTTTGCTATTTTTCTAAATAATTTAAGAATGAACATTTTACCAAATTCTCTTACATGCATTTTTCATTGTAATTTTTTGTTTAATATATATACATATATAGGTCTTGTGTTACAGGTAGTCTAAAATTTGTTCAACAATTAATATTAGCAACCATTTCTATCATATTGGTAAGTTTTATGTCATGTTTTATTCTTCAGAAGTGATAGTGAAAAAATGCAGAATTTTGGACCAAACTAGAAAGAAGACAATGTCATAATTTCACAGAAGTTAGATATTCATTTTCATTATATAAGGGAAAATCTTTATTGTGCAGGGATTTTTTTTTAATTTTAGAACCTTTTTTTCATTTACAAAGGCATGTATAATTTGTTCATGCATGTTACTTTTAAATGCTTGAAATAAAAATAGAAGCAAATATCTTTTTAATTTTTTGTCTCTCATAATCTTTTAAAGCTTTGCAAAGAAAACTATACATGTAATTGTGCAGTTTTTCAGTTTTTCATGAAGATGATAATTTGAACTTTGGATCTGTCTGGCCGTTTGTAATGATTTATATATTTATAGATATAACTTTAAAAGTCAGGAAGTTTACATGATGATGTCAAAAGGACACTATCATATATTTCATGAAATGGTTTCCTTGGTCGAGGCCGCTTAATGGAAAAAGGTATCATTTTTAACTGAGTTTTCCGTAAGAAAAGGTGAAAATGGCGGATGGGCAGCTGCCAAAAGGGTAAATATTTTGTCCAGACAACTCTTACAGCTTTCAAGATGGGAACTTTAATTTTGCAGATCCATTGTACACATATTGGAGATGTGCATATTACTTGGATTTTAATTTTTGATTATTTATGAGAAAAATACCAGCTGTTGAACTTGGCCATTTTTTGGGCTAAATATTGCATGTAGGGTACCTGATTTGTCTGGACAACTCCTACAGTTTTCAAGATTGGAACTTTTTTTGTTTTGCATATCAATTGTACACTTAACAGAGATGTGCGCATTACTTGGATTTTGATTTCTGATCATTTATAGGGGAAATACCAGTTGTTGAACTTAGTCATTTTTATGCAAAATGTACTAATTGATTTTGATGGGGGGTGTTACCTCCTACAGTTTTCAGATAAGAACGTTTTTATACTTCATGTGAGAAATCTCAGTACTGTTCACACAAAAGAAAACCTGGTTTGCTGTCACATTGACAGCTTTCCCCATGTGGATGTTTCATTTGAATACATGTATTGGTCACATGATCAAATCCAGGAAAGGTCATTACAGTTTGTAAATTTTGAATACATACCAACTGATATTAAGGACAATATATATGATTCAATAAACATGTATGAAACTCCCTTATTTTCAATACCTTCAATTATACATGTATATCTAAAATGCAACCAAGGATCTCCTTTATTGAATTTTTGGAATATTATACTACAATTATATATATGGTCTAGGTAATTTTTAATAAGTGAATGATTGTGCTCATTAAATATCTTTACTAATTGATAATAAAAAAGAGCAATAAAGAAGTTTGTAAATTTGGTAAATAAGTTGTTTTATTCCGTTATTTACAAAGAGAGTGTATGCAACGATTTATATGAAATTTTCCATCTCTATTTTTATATGTCCCTTCCTTCGACAAATACAACAAAAAGTTAAATTGAGTCAATAGCAGTGATAATATTGCAAAATAATTCCAAGGCTTGATCCTTTGTTCTAGGTGGGAACTGAAGTCTGTGTTCTTGAATGAGGACATCAGCTAGTTCTTGAAATTCATTTGAAACTCCGTTCATGGGTGGAACAAGGCTATATTCCCTTTCAATTTGATCTATATTTCCAGGCAAATCAAATCGGAAATCCTTTGTAGCATAGACCTCTGGTTGGAAATATAAGACATCTGGTTTGCCAAAAGGTCCATCTGAGTTTTTGCTTCGTCTAATTCTATGTTCATTCCATTGCTGGATAGTACTATCCAGTTCTTTATTGATCAAAGACATAAAACAAAATCTCATGCATTCAAGGTGAATGTTATCTGAAGTATCCAAAATTCCATGGTCTGCCATTTCTTTAAAAACGTCCATCCAGAATTGTCCGCACATGCTTCTGAGGTTTCTCCAGAATCTTTCTATGCGAGTGTTCCTTGTTGATGATCCATATGTAAAACTTGATAATCCTTGGAATGGATCCCTATGGTGCCAGCGAAGTGCATACTGTATGTCCCTAACAATTGAGTTTTCTGTCCCCCTGTCTCCATAAATGACACATGGCATCCCATTGATTTCTCGAACATATTTCAGATAGAAATGTGCTATATATTCCGGTTTTTTGTTTGAACTACATGCGTTTAGCCAAAGTATGCGACGAGAATATCCATCAATGCCTGCGTGTATTGATATTCCAAAGGGTTTAAGTTTGTCCCATCCATCTATATGAATTGAAAAATTAGAACCTTTGCTAATGTAACGTCTACGACGAAAAACATGTCTGCTACGAGCAAGCACGCCCTCTGCATCAAGCACTGTAAGAGCCAGTCTGACAGTTTCTCCTGTGGCAAGGAGACCATGATTTGTCAATAATCGTCTTTTCATAGTTCTATATCCAATGTTACCTCCACTGCCATCTAGTTCAAAAATAATTGCTCTGACTATGTCTTGTAATGATGACTCGTTGTTGCGTCTCTGTATGTTCAGTCTTCTTAGTATACGGTGTACTTGCCTTTCACTTATTGCACAATCATGATGACATGCAAGGAATCCAATGATTTCATTAACAGAATAGCCAGCGTGATAGTAAAGGGCAATGAGATCATCCCTTGTTACCATCTGACGCAGTTGCACGTTGTGGATCAAGGTCCCAATGTAATTATCTCCCATTGCTTTGATTTCCTTTTTAACTGCATGAAAAAAAAATTAGCTTAATTTAGCATTACTGATAATGAGGAATGATACCGGTGTATTATATTTTGCAAGTACCAATAATTACATTGACAAAAGAGGACAGTAAACAAAAACTTTTAAAGAGAATAGATCGATTTCTCAAAAAGTTTTTGCGTGATGGGGAAAGGGGGTGGGTGGCTACTAAGAATGCATGTGTCTGGTACTGGAAACACTAGGATCTGGCAGGGTATCGCATATATCTGCATGTGTTTTATTTACACAAGGGTGTGTTGGGTGTTCTAACCATGTGAACATCAAGGAGAACGTTTTGAAACTCAAATGATGCTTTTAGCCTTATTTATATTCAATTCAATATTTATTCAATTCTTATTATTATCTTTGTAAGATACAAATTGTTCCCCTGAAAATGACGATTTTCTTGATAAAATATTTTTTCTTGCATTTTTTTTTTAAATACAGCAAGCATGCACATCTTTAAAACATTTTTTTATGCATGTAACTTCTCCACTTTTAAGTGAAAATAATCATAAAATTGTTAATATTACAATTTCAATTATAATAACATTATGTTACCAAATTCCTTTTTATACATTCAATCTGATAAGGAATTTTTTCTGCCACCCCCACCCCCTTAAATCTGTACACTTGTAAATTGTACAAGCATTGCATTACAATAAGTCTAAATATAATAATCTATAATGCAACTGCCAAATCCCGTGGGTCTTGTTAAAAGGCTAATTTGGTAAAATATATAGATTAAATAAGAATATGAATAAATAATTACCGTGTGATGGAAAACTGTCCGTTCCTCATCGCTTCAATATGAAAATGACAGAGACACCCGAAAACATTTATCTATATTTATACAGTTATCGTGACTGCAATTATGAAAAGGCAGTAATTGTCAATTCAACAATTTTAATCACGATACAAGATAAGTTATCTCGTCATGTCGAGATAGTTATCGCAACAAAATGAGATAACTTATCTTGACTACACGAGATAAAATTTGGCTTATGTTGAGAAAACCAGAATATTATCTTGACTTGGCGAGATAATTATCTTGACTTGACGTGATATCTTATGTTGACAAAAATTATCTGGATGGCAGAAATATGCCACCATATGTTTCATACAGATTGTCAAGACGTTCTTGGCACACTGATTTTGACTACGGATTACTCCATCTACCCGATTGGGTAACGATTGCTCACTACCTACATGCATATCAGGACGTTCTTGGCACACTGATTTTGACCATGGATTACTCCGTCTACCTGATCGGGTAACGATTGCTCACTATATATATATATATATATATATATATATATATATATATATATATATATATCAAATTAACACAATGGTACATCATTATACAGATCGAGTGTGCTTTGTTTAAGAACAAGCCATGAAGAAATAGTTCAGATATCTTTACACTATATTAGTAAGAACTACGAAAGCCGGATAGGCTCATTTTTGAAAAGTAAAAAAAAAAAAATCTAACTCGTTATAACGAGTTAGTATCTTGTTATAACGAGTTAATTATCTCGTTATAACGAGTAAGTATCTCGTTATAACGAGTTAATTATCTCGTTATAACGAGTTAATTATCTCGTTATAACGAGTTAGTATCTCGTTATAACGAGTTAATATCTCGTTATAACGAGTTAGTATCTCGTTTTATCGAGTTATCTCGTTATAACGAGTTAGTTATCTCGTTATATCGAGTTAATTATCTCGTTATAACGAGTTAGTTATCTGGTTTTTAAACAAGTCGTTGCAATAATACAATTACATGTACTTAAAGAAATAAAAAAGAACCATTAAGAGAATCTGAAAATGTGTTCTTGATTTTAGATTTTTTCAGAGTTAAAAACACATATCAACTTTGTAAATGTTGGAAAAATGCGTGTATGCTGTAAAAGTAAATCACCACAGTACCCTGTATATTAATTTACCGATGTTTGTAAGTAAATATATTACTTATCGGTTATACCTTTTTATGGTGATATAACATAAATAAATCCAATCTGCTGTTGGCTTGGGTCTATTAAAAGCATGAATTTAAAGTACATGTAATATTGATTTTCTTTGCAAGACAGATATGTCCTGCTACCTGCTCAATCTGATTAAAACCAGATCCTGAGATCCGCTCACTTAGATCGCTACACTATTGTAGCAATTGTGAGCGTATTCTAGGATCTGATTTTAATCAGATTGGCAACCTGCTTTATCTTCATGAAAAGGTGAAGATAACGAACAGTGATCAATCTCATAACTCCTATAAGGAATACAAATTTAAAAAATGGGCAAACAGGGACCCCTGCATATACCAGAGGTGGGATCAGGTGCCTAGGAGGAGTAAGCACCCCCTGCCGACCGGTCACATCCGTCAAGAGCACTATATCTTGATCAGGTAAACGGAGTAATCCGTAGTCAGAATCCGCGCGTCAAGAATAACCTAACAATTGGTATGAAACACATCAGACAGCATTTGACCCATGAATGATTCTATTATTTATTGGTGGATTGATAATTCAAGCATGTAGAACTGTTTTCAAAGTGAGAGAAGTGGTAGGGGTAATCTTCTGAGAAGTTGACGTCACAATTGTCTATACATGTACATGTAATTCTTGACAAGCAAAATCAAATTAAAAAGAATGAAAATCCAAACTTTAAAATCCGGGAAGGGGTGGGGGCAAGTGAAAGCACACCCACAATATTGTAAACAGAGGGGATGGGGGCGGGGTTTAGCGAGTATTCGTCCTTTTCTACATGAGTTCAATTCATTATATCAATTGGTAGAACGTTCTTTACAGAGTTACGGATTACTTGTTTACCTGATCATTAAAACATTGTTGTGACGTTAGTTCTTTGTCTTGACAGTACTTTATTTGTACTGAACATAGTCCAGTATTATTAAGAGCAGGCCAATATTATGAGAAGTACTGTTTTAGATAGAACAATATTTTAAGTAAGATACAAGATTCCGATGGGCTATTATGTCAAATACGGGACTGATCACTCGCCGCTACGCGGATCGTGTCAGTCCCGTATCTGACATGATAGACCATCGGAGTCTTTTATCTGTTACAGATATAGGGTTCACGGCTGTGTGACCGTCAACGTTCGTTACCTCTACTTGTTTAAGCCTACATCCTTAACACTCGATACTACTTTGAAAAAAGAAAATAAAAGGGAGAATAACCCAAACTATCTTACTTTGGATTGTAGAAAATAACGGTAAATCAACGCTTGTTAAAAAGGGGAAGGGGACTTTAGTTCTTGTACTAACAAGCTTGCATAAGATGTATAAGTATATCTAGTATATTCTCAAAAGAATCATCAGCATTTAGGCTGGCTGATTTTTGCTGAAATGTGAAATTAGATCAAACATTTTGCCAAAACATTGTTGTATTTACTCGACTTGTTATCAAAACGACACAATTTACATTTATTCTTGACAAGGGAAAGTAAGTATTTTTGTTGAGTAGAAAAAAAAGAAAGGAGAAGAATCACACGTTAATTTGTTTGAAGCAATAACTAACATTTTCTTGTCATCTTTACGACAAATAAAATCTTGCACAATAGTCATTATGAAATAATTATATGCAATTCAAATAATTTCTAATCAGTTTGTCGAAATTTTGGAAAGTACAGGTCCTCCATAAATACTAATTCATTATATCGAGATACTTAACTCGTTATAACGCGATAACTAACTCGTTATAACGAGATAATTAACTCGTTATAACGAGATACTAACTCGTTATAACGAGATACTAACTCATAACGAGATACTTAACTCGTTATAACGAGATATTAAATCGTTATTACGAGATACTAACTCGTTATAACGGGTTAATTTTTTTTTTTTTTTACTTTTTCAAATATGAAACTATCCGCCTTTCGTAGAGAACAATGAAAGCCGTTCTACAGTGTCAAAAGATTTTACCAATCACGGTTTTTATAAAAGGAGTTTTCTCAGTAATATTGTGACGATATTATGTAACCAGGAGTTTGTTAGATATCAAAATAATATAATGCAATTTCTCTACATAAACCATAGCCATACTCCATCACCTCTAGCCTAGGAACCGTATATTTCACAATTTTAGTAAAGGCATGAAAGGTGAAGATAACGAACAGTGATCAATCTCATAACTCCTATAAGCAATACAAAGTAAATAGTTGAGCAAACATGGACCCCTGGACACACCAGAGGTGGGATCAGGTGCCTAGGAGGGGTAAGCATCCCCTGTCAACCGGTCACACCCACCGTGAGCACTATATCCTGATCAGGTAAAAGGAGTTATTCGTAGTCAAAATTAGTGTGCCAAGAACGGCCTAACAATCGGTATGAAACATGTCAGACAGCATTTGACCCAAATGATAGGTTATATTGACGAACTAGATCGTTATAACGACCATAGAATTTGTGAAATGCTGACTTTAATCGAGACATCTTTACTCAATATCACCATGTGCATGCACTTTGTTTTGATGTTTTATGTTTAGTAGTGAGGAAAATTAAACAAAATGCATTTTTTACTGAACGGATTTAAGAATGTTGTAAGCGACCCTTATTCTTCCCCATTCCCTCTGTCTGTCTCCTAAACTAAAAACAAACCACATCATGTATCCCTTGATGTATCTGTGAAACAGATCCAAAATAACAGGAAAATTACATTAAAACTCTACAATGACCAATGGCATGAACAAACTTCTATACATGTATTTATAATTCTACATGTGTTGTGTAGTATCAAAAGAAAATTTATGAATGTTAAAAAGTTCACAAATGTCAGATCAGTACGGAAAGGTCACCTGAGTGTTTATATGGAAAACAGTGCATAATTTGATTGATTTAATGTTCATGAATAATAAACCTGCTCGTAGACAGCCACCAGAAGCACAGTGAACATTAACATGATGAAGAAATATAATGGCTTTTTAGTGGTTGCTTAATATCGATTCATAAAAAACAATTACGTTACATGTAGAATATTGCAAGCTCCTGGATGGCCAATTAGTTAATAGGGAATACAAAACAAAATTACAGACTTGCCTAATTAATATTTGATCATTGAACTTTTCCCTCTCAGTCTGTGATACTGGTAATATTAAAAGGAAAAGAAAAGTTTTCCTTATCACAGCAGTAATATGTCATAAGGCACAGCTTCATACTCACGCAAAACAATCTGAAATATGTAAGTGTGACAAAACTACAGTTCTAGGTAAAGATGTGTAATGTATGATGAAACAGCATCTAGAACACACACGTAACATTGCCATCAGAGAATGAGTTAAGGAGTTAGTCATCAAGGAAATGATACTGAAAAGAAATGCGAAACTGTGGCTAATTATATGTAGCTGTTTACATGAAATGAGTGAACACCACATGTTACTGTAAGTAATATAAGGAAATTAATGGTATGTGTAAAGTTATGTTGTATAAATGAGTGTAAATAGAATGGGATGGTATACGTGCCCAGTCTTAAAATAAATCGACAAATATACCGTATATATTCATTATGAAAGCAATAATAATCAAAACACTACTCACATCACCACTTACATCGTGATTTATTTCCCCATAGCATTTTCGCATTTAATCAAACAACATTTCATCAAGCTGTGTGATAATGAAATCCATCCTACAAATCTCTTCGTAAGGACACGTGATAGAAAAAAATATGATTAAAAATAAAACGTGCAGATACACGAGTTGATTTTGACAAGCCGTTTTTATTCCAAAAAGTGATATCTTTTTAACTTTGAGAGATATCTCTCTAAAGAGGTATTTTTAACTTTAAAGAGATATCTTTATAAAAGTTTGAATGAATGAATGATATCTTTTAAAACAGAAAAGATATCTCTTTCCGAGTTCAAGAAAGACATCTCTTTAACTGAAGAGATATGTCTCTTGATTTTTAAAATTTATTCTTAAATGCATACAGAACGCTCCCCAAAGCGGAAGCGCGTCAAAATTGTATTACATGGCGTAAGTTGGAAGTGAAGAGATGCAAGCATTTTCGGCTTTCGATGTACACAGAGGTCTGAATGAAAAATGCATACATCTTACACACACGGTAGAGACAACCTCCTCTACATATTCAGCCATTTTGATCATGTGAACTTATTACGTCAAACAGAAGTCATAGACGAGGGGAACCATTGTAAGAAATTTATTAAAGTCTGAAAGAAATATCGCTTTAACTTTAAGAGATAATTGTATCTCTTTTGCATCGGTAGAGATATCCCTTTCAGTTTGAGATATATCTGTCGAAGTTGAAGAGATATATCTTAAAAATAAAGCTATATCTGACAAATTTAAAGAAATATATCAAAGATAAAGAGATATGTCTTCAAGTTTAAAACAACATCTCTCAAAGTTAAAGAGTAAAACGGTTTGCCATAGTTGATACCTATATTTTGGCTTAGTTTGGTTGTAATAAATACAAATATAAAATTCCTAGAAAATAAGGGACTTGCAATTTTTTTATAATGTTCAAAAGTTAAGATATATTAACCCTCCCCACATAAATGCATGTACCTGTAGATAAATTTCCCCAACTGTTTTGGACTTCGGTGACAATTCATGGGAATAAATTACGTTCCATTTGGTAAATTGCATTCATTTTACTTATAAAACCGTTAGTTTAGTTTTCATTCTCACCACTCTTTAAAAAGTTTTGTTTTTAGCAAATGTCGATTATGTTTCTAAACACGAACCTATGGGTATGCTAGAGGTGGGATCAGGTGACTAGGAGGTGTACCAAACCCTGTTGACCAGTCACACCCGCCATAATCCCTATATCTTGATTAGGTAAACGTAGTAATCCGTAGTCAAAATCAGCATGTTATGAGATCACTTTTCTTTATCTTCATCTTCCGTGTACAGAACGGCCTAACAACTGAATGAATGAAAATATTGTTATAGTCCAGTAATTATTAAAACAAAATCTTTTTCTTCTTCATTCTGACGTCAGGAAGATCATGTAGATTTCCGATTAACATCTCATGTCTTGTTGCGGGTGGCTGTCAATGTGTTATTTTTCAGTTATATGTTGGCGCCCAGTTTTTTATTGATGGAAGACAGAACCCAGATACAATGTGCCTGGGAAAAGACCACCGACCTTCAAAAAGTAATCTGGGAAACGTTCTAACTAGCTGTCGCGAGCGGGATTCGAACCCGCGCCGACAGAGGTGAGAGGCTGTGTGATTTTGATCGCGATGCTCTAACCACTCGGCCACGGAAGCCCTTAATTTAACAGACAGATATAAAGATAACAAAATTCAGACAGAACTCTGTACATGCTAAACAAGAAAAAATCAATCAAGTTTCCTCCTCATTTCACGCTACTCTTTCACTTAATGCAATGATAAACATAAAAGTAGCCATGGAGACAGATCACAGTGCTGAAAGCTTTATTTTGAAAGGTCAGTCGTTTGATCATGTGTGGCAAGGAATCAGCGCAGTTTAATACCCAGTCTGATATTTCTACTCGATTACAAAAGTCACAAGGTTTATAACCGTATAGATCACTGTTAACAGGGGATGCTTACTCCTCCTAGGCACCTGATCCCACCTCTGGTGTGTCCAGGGGTCCGTGTTTGTCTGATCCCACCTCTGGTGTGTCTAGGGATCCGTGTTTGTCTGATCCCACCTCTGGTGTGTCCAGGGGTCCGTGTTTGTCTGATCCCACCTCTGGTGTGTCCAGGGGTCCGTGTTTGTCTGATCCCACCTCTGGTGTGTCCAGGGGTCCGTGTTTGTCTGATCCCACCTCTGGTATATCCAGGGGTCCATGTTTGTCTGATCCCACCTCTGGTATGTCTAGGGGTCCGTGTTTGTCTGATCCCACCTCTGGTGTGTCCAGGGGTCCGTGTTTGTCTGATCCCACCTCTGGTGTGTCTAGGGGTCCCTGTTTGTCTGATCCCACCTCTGGTATGTCTAGGGGTCCGTGTTTGTCTGATCCCACCTTTGGTGTGTCTAGGGATCCGTGTTTGTCTGATCCCACCTCTGGTATGTCCAGGGGTCTGTGTTTGTCCTGTTCCTGAGTTTGGATCATTTATAAGATTTATAAGAATGATTCAATTTTTCATAATTTTCAACTATAAACTGATCTATATATTTGTTTGTCACAATAAATTGCTGTGCAAACTGAATATGAAAAATATAAAACTTTCTCTGCAAACCGAATATGAAAAATACACAATTATACAATACATTACATGAAATTGACTGAGTGCAAGATCTTTTACGCTGTTGTATAAAAAATTCTGGACTTTATTATTTTTTTTTTTTTACGGTGAAACATATCATATAAATACTAAATATCTAGTTTGTCATGCAAGACAGTGCTCTTTATTTTATCACTAAAGGTATTACAAACATGTCAGTCCACACTTCACTATCATACACCTGATCATAAAATGAAAAGACAAACAATTTACTTAACTGCATTGTAGTGCACCGTGCGAGATGACGCCTTTATCTATTTTGAGTACATATAGGCCTATACCACAAACAACACGTAATATAATGCAATCATAGGCATTGCTTGACAAAACACACTCGTGATACCTATATTATTTCCAAAATACTATAAATGTGCTTCCCTCGCCGCCCAGGGAAAACCATAGATAAAAACCACAGTGTTTGTGAAAAACTATGGAAACCTGTGTGTCCGCGGCAGTATAGTGCGATGTAAACAAAATACATTTAAATGGCGGACCCTCATTTTTACAAAAAAGAAATTGCTGTTTTAATTCAAATATTATTAATATAAAAAACCCAACTTGACTTGCTCAAGAAGAGCGTGAGCTAGACAGTGACAATACAGCCCCGAGGTTCTCAATCGAACACATAATAATATACTTAAATCTCATTGGTCATTGCTATGGAAACTTTTCAAAATAACCCCACGACACTTCCGCTATTGAAATTCTAAACATGTCGTTAGGACAAATATTTCTCGCTATACTATCGTAACGATAGAAATTACAATTAATCACGTTTAGCCGTAGAAAATCTGTCCGCAACTATTATTATGAAATCAGGCATACAAACTAACATTAATCTATCTGTTCGCGGCTACAAACATTTGCGATTGAGCAGTTGTCGCTAATTTCACGAATATTGTTAGCATACGAATAAAGATAGGCATCTTCGCTAGTTAAGGGTTTACGATCCGAGATGCGAAGTGGATCTTAAACCCTTGTTTAGAGAAGACGAAAGATTGGTTGACAATACACATAGACCATCTTTCAATGAATTCTTAAATTCAATGAAGCAATTTAAAAAGAAAAAGACGGTTTATATAGACTGGCAGTTAGTAATAAATAACATGGAGGGGTATATACGTTCTATATAGTGTCTATTTGCGTATATGTTTTGACATCAGAACGTTGTCCTTTCACATATGCTAGTACGACTCCTTTCTGTGAAACAGATATTTTCCCTTTTTCCAATTTACATTTGATGAGAACACGGTGCTATATGGGTTGGTCCTTTGCTAAAGAGATCCCATAAAAAGGAGAGGTCATCCGAAGGGCTCAGATGACTCTAGTGATGACAGGTTAACATTACATAGGTACATGGATTTAACATCAATAGATTAAGCGCCAATCCTTTTAAATCGACAAACAGTAATGAACAGTCATATTTCAACAAGAGCTTTCTCCTAGGTATAAAACGCATTCTTCATTTATCCATGAGACGCCTTAAAGCTTTGAAAAACAGTTTTTGTCCATTAGCATTCTCAGTCCATTTCACATGACTTGTAGATTTAAGGAGTACTTTTAAAGAACTCGTTAGATGTTGGGATTGAATGTCCTCCAGGAGTAAGATAATTATTTTTTCGCCTTTTCCGTCAGCTAACATATGATTTGCAATGTTGGCTTCATATTTGCACCACTGGTCATCCATGAAATTATTTGAAAGAACAAGAATAAATTTTCGACTAGCATCGATATTTTCAATTATGTCGTCAACAATTGAACCCCCTGGAAGGACGTTCCTCTCATGAAGACAAAGTCTATACTGGTTCATCTGCTCTAAGTGTTTGACAACTTTTGACATAACCCACTTTCTGTCTCTAAAGTTATAGGCGACATATCCATCGTATAAATTGACATCGCTTAACAATGTTTTATAATTGAATGGCTTCCTATTTTTACAAATGTGGAAATAATACTTTATATCCCATTGAAGTTTTCTCAACAAAACGACTATAAATATGAATATTGATAAAAACCCAAGTACAGTAAAAGAGAGAATGAGACTTTGGCTTGGCAAGTGACAATCATACGAAACATATTCGGATACTTTGCGTCCCTTCCATTTAATTGGAGCATTACATTCATAAAATTCGGGATAACGAATCATTTTCTGACTGTTATTTTTCAACCAAGTTTGGAACCATTCTAAGTCACAGGAACAGTCAAATGAATTATTGGACAAGTCGATCTTTACACCATTCCCGTACCATATGAAATCTGGAAAAGATGACTCCGAGATAATAGTTAAATGATTTTTGTGGAAAGAAATATGCTTCAAGTTTTTCAAATTGGAAAACATGTCCCGAAGAAGTCCGCCTATGTGATTAAAAGCAAGGTCTAGGTACGATAACTCTGTGAAGGTATCCAAGGGCGGAACCACGTCAATGTTGCAATGCAACAAAGACAGTGCGGTCAAACGTTGAAGGGGAGATAACACCTCCACAAACTGATCCGGGGAAAACTGAGAAAAGTCAATGTTGACGAGATCCAATCTTAGAAGATTGGGACAATATTTCAAAATGTTTCTGATCTCCTCTACGGTCATTTCTTGTAGAATCATGCTTCCGAAAAATAGTTCGGTGAGAGAATTTGAAGCTAACCCTTGTTCCTCGACGTTGACACCGTAGGCTAGAAGACGCGCAATATGCAGTGTTTTCAATTTTGATAACATTGAAAACGAATTTTGTGTAATGAGACTAAATGGGTTGAAAGAGATATTCAGATGACGTAAGCTGGTAAAACGGTTTCCATATGTGTAAAACTCATTCGTATTGGAAAGATGATTAATTGCAATCTGCAAATTTTCTAACTTTGGCGGGTCTTGTGTACAAAAGTGTGCCAGGGATATAATCTGGTTATCGGTAAGATTTAAAACTAGCAAATTAGGAAATGCTTGAAAACAAAAATCCCTTATTCTGTTAGAACTCAAATCCAATTTTTGCAGCGAGTTCAATCGCAACCTCCCGGAGAGGAAAGTATGGATTCTGTTATCCCTCAGCACCAATTCATTCAGCTTACCTAGAGAGTTGAGTATTGGTGGAATTTGGGTGAAATTGTTACTCGACATATTGAGAGACTGGAGTTGCGATAGATTTTGAAATCCACAATTCAAGCCATTGAGAGCATTAAATGCCAAGTCTAGAGTTAAAAGATCTCTGACGTAATCGAAGGCTCCGAGGGAAATATCGGTTGTATCACATCGATTCATAATAAGCTTCGTTATTTTCAAATTTTCTACGTTTTTAAATGTATCCTTTTTTAGAACAGGAATGCTATTTCCGGTTATGATGAGAACACTTATTCCAATCGGAAGTCCAGCAGGAACAACTGCAAGATTTCGATATGAACAATCGGCTGTATAATTATTTGGACAAAGGCATATCGTGTCTGGACAAAACGAATCTTTGTAATCTAGCGCCGTCGTCAAAAGCGAAAACGTTGTAAGCTTTAGCACAATTGAAATCATCTGCAAAGATAAAAGGTTGAATATAGATCTAGCGTTGCAAAACAATGACTTAACGAAATATGTGTATATCAATACGCCAGACTCGAGATGTGTAGGAGGTGCATTTAGTGGAACTTTGAATGGCTTAGTGGGACAGAGTGGACCTGCAGTCAACGAGGAAGACGTTGAAATGTATTAAAAGCGGCTTCTCTTTAAAGAGGTACTCTACATCGTCATAATGACTAACTTCCTTTTAAAACATGAATGAAAATATAAATATCAGCAATATTTGTCTATTCATTAAAACAATTTCTCGCCTAGGTGAGTAGCTCAGTAGGTTAGCACGTCGACTGCTGAGCTGTAGATCGCGTGTTCGAGTCCAGCAGGAGTTTTAAACTTTTCTCAGATTGCTTTCTAATAAAACTGCATTTTTTTTTACTAAATGAAGTAAATTTGAAAATTTTCAATTTCAAAATATTGTTGTACATATCCTCCACTTTTCATCCTCATCAAATTTCTCTAGTGTAGCATACATCCTTAAATACCTAAATATAGGAAATACAAAATATTATCGAAATGTTTTATAAAATTGGAAACATAAAGACAGTGTCATATTTGCAAGTAACATCCCGGATATGTCACATACAAGTAACGCAATAACGTGATATGTCTGACAAAAAACTAAAGTAACATAGTAAACTAGATATGATGAATGTTGAAACTAATCGATTAACAAGTAAAAACATACAAGTATGAATAACACTCTGTATACCTTTTCTACTGGTTATTCACAAGTGAAAGAGTGCATTAAAACTATCAAATGTTTATTAAAGTGTAATATTATGTGATTTTTAACAGTCACTTGTCATTTCTTTTTGAACTAAAGTGTAATCGATGAACTTACAGGAGATAATTACGCATACCCCCCCCCCCCCCCCCCTCCTAACTATCTGAATTTAGATTTTTATCTGACATCGATCTTTTGATCTCGCCCGTAAGTAGCGACTGTATCTTCGCTAAACACCTGGCTTTTTAAGTGAAATCTATGAAACGCCTTAACTGCCTTCTGATGTTGCTTTATTATCTAGTGATGTGTATACATTATTTATGTGATGTGCTTCTCTCATTATGAGGGCCGAGTGGTTAGAGCACCGCGCTCAAAATCACACGGCCTCTCACCTCTGTCGGCGCGGGTTCGAATCCTGCTCGCGCCGGTAAGTGAGAAAGATTCCCAGTTTACTTTCGGAAGGTCGGTGGTCTCTTCCCAGGTGCATTGTATCTGGGTTCTCTCTTCCACCAACAAAAACTGGGCGCCACCATATAACTGAAAAATTGTTGAGTGTGGCGGAAAACATCAAAAATCAATCTCTCATTATGTGATGTGCTGTTCTCATTATGTGATGTGCTTCTCTCATTATGTGATGTGTGATGTGCTTCTCTCATTATGTGATGTGCTTCTCTCGTTATGTGATGTGCTACCCTCATTATGTGATGTGCTTAATATTTATTATTTATACATTATTCATGTGATGTGCTTCTCTCACGTGATGTGCTTCTCTCATGTGATGTGTATACATTATTTATGTATGTGCTTCTCTCATTATGTGATGTGCTACCCCCATTATGTGATGTGCTACCCTCAGTTTGTGATGTGCTACCCTCATTATGTGATGTGCTTCTCTCATTATGTGATGTGCTTCTCTCATTATGTGATGTGCTACCCTCAGTTTGTGATGTGCTACCCTCATTATGTGATGTGCTTCTCTCATTATGTGATGTGCTACCTTCAGTTTGTGATGTGCTTCTCTCATTATGTGATGTGCTACCTTCAGTTTGTGATGTGCTTCTCTCATTATGTGATGTGCTTCTCTCATTATGTGATGTGCTACCCTCATTATGTGATGTGCTTCTCTCATTATGTGATGTGCTACCTTCAGTTTGTGATGTGCTTCTCTCATTATGTGATGTGCTACCCTCAGTTTGTGATGTGCTACCCTCATTATGTGATATGCTTCTCTCATTATGTGATGTGCTACCTTCAGTTTGTGATGTGCTTCTCTCATTATGTGATGTGCTTTTCTCATTATGTGATGTGCTTCTCTCATTATGTGATGTGTATACATTATTTATGTGATGTGTTGCTCTCATTATGTGATGTGCTTCTCTCATAACAGAACAGCACATCACATAATGAGAGAAGCACATCACATAATGATAACAGCACATCACATAATGAGAGAAGCACATCACATAATGAGAGAAGCACATCACATAATGATGTATACACATCACTAAAAAACAAAACAACATCAGAAGCCAGTTAAGGAGTTCTATAGAAATCCGTGGGCCTTTCGGATATGACATTAGAAACGTGGACGCGATGAAGAACCCCCACTGCTCTGGCCCTGAGCGCTATGCACGCGATGAGGAACCCTCACTGCTCTGGCCCTGAGCACTATGCAGAAGTCAAAAGTTATGGTACTTCACCTAATGCTCGTGACGTCTCCATACGAGCAAACTTCGATTTCGGGGGCACAAACATTCTCGAATGCACCGGATATAGTATAATATATAAACAAAACAAACCATGCAGTGATTGAAAAAGATAACATATTCTAATTTTAGATGTTTTGCTCAAGAAGACTGTTTCACAGCATATAGGCTAGGTTTAATGAAATTTTACTTTGCACTAAAATATCTGGATGTGTTATAAAGTTTTCCAAAATGCATACCTTTCGATAGCGATGATAAATACATAACAAAATACTATATCCTACCATGTCCAGCTTGTAGAACTTCCTCTTCTCTTTGTTCAGTCTACAAACTGTAAATCGTTCATTATTTATTGGACTGACAGTTACTGAGGATAAAAAAATTAAGTTGTCGTTTCTCAGATATCCAATCACGAGGAGTAAATACAAAACTACTTGATGAGTTCATAAGGAGGAAAAGAAGGAAATATTTAACGAAATGTTTATACTTCATGTAGAGCTAACGATGTAGGCACAGACATCGCTTTATTCAATGAAGTAAACATTGATAGATCAAGATACATCTCCTTACACACGAGTGTCTGCATTTGGTGAAGACATACGATGGTAAAGAGAAGTAACCAAAAAAAAAAAAAAAAAAAATATCCACACACAATCACTTACAAAAAGATTCTTTGTAAACAATGAAGACATAGAGTCATAATGTATTTTCCTGTACAGCTATACGTAAAATATGTAAAGAAGGTTGGTTACAAAAGAAAGGCAACAGTTCAATACGTGTATATCATAATAAAAAATAAAGAGATCAGTTATTGACGCTAAATATATAACTGAAGCTAAATAACTGCATGATGTCCTTAGGTTTTAGTTCGTGGACACCTATTATAGTGGCTAATTCAATACGAAGATCTTGAATTCGATACTTACCATGGTAAGGATTTATTGCCTTGCAGTCTCACAGTGAATGACCCGCACCATTGCAGTAAATAATTGCATGATTATAAAACTTTTACAGAACATCAAATATCATGTTGCAGCCTTGTGTCTCATCGGAAATGAAGAGGATTTAATTTAGGAAATATGCTTCATGGTCAACACAGTGTAATTATTCTAAAAACAAACAAACCGAGTCTTGTTCTTCGTTACACACTTTCACATCGCCGTGAGTCCTGCCTTTCCCTGTCTACCCTTCTGCAGAATTTTGAACTTTGTGCTTTATTCTGATCCCTGTGCCTCGATTTCACCTTTTCAATTCATGAAGGAAGCATTGAGAATTATCATTTTGGTATACATGTAGGTGTATACGACATGCTTGGGCATATTTTTAAACAAATAGAAACTTCCTGTATACACCTCACTTCAATTCCCCGAAGTTTAATTTTCAGAATGTATACCATCCATCCCTACGTGTTTGGTAAAACGGAAGTGATGAATTAGATAAGTTACATGAGGAATGTGTACCCCTAAGTGTTTCGTAAACCGGATGTGATGAAAGAATTAAATAGGTTACATATGGAATATGTTCTGGTGTTCCAGTTGATAAAGCTTGTGTAACAGAAAGGGAGAAAATGCAACGCACCAGACCAGGATTCGAACCCGGGCCCCCTGAATCTCTAGTCAGGTGCTCTACCAACTGAGCTAACTAGCCACCGGCGATCGAACCCGGCTGACCGCTACAATCCTCCCTCCTTAAATGTCTTCACACCTTCAGCCCAGGATCTTTGTCCCCTGGCAGGCATATTCACCTGTCAGTTCCAGGGGCTGGTCTACGGCACCAAATGTAACAGGAAGGGAGAAAATGCAGCGGACCAGACCGGGATTCGAACCCAGGCCCCTTGAATCCCTAGTCAGGTGCTCTATCAACTGAGCTATCTGGCCACCGGCGATCGAACCCGGACCCCTGCATTATTAGTCAGGTGTTCTCATTACTGAGCTACCCAGGCCGATATCCACGGTCCGTATAGCCCTAATTACTACACTTGCAACATTGTCTTTGTTTATTTGGCTCATTATTACAACTGTATTTTAAACATACTAGGCTTTAATTCCATATTTGGTATTCCAACTGATGCTCTCTGAAGTTGATATTAAAACATGCTACAGTTCCTCACTGACGTTGTCTTTGGTGATCAGGTCTTCCAACAGTCTGATAGAATTCCCATATGCACGAATCGTTATCCTTTTATTAGCTGACCTGTTTTTATATTCTTACGAGGCAGAATTTATTCAAAATGTTCTACTTGAAAAGAAAAGAATTTCTTGCTGCGGCCTTCAACTCGACATTTAGATATATTGACGATTTTTTGTCGATTAATAATACTCATTTTCACTCATGAAAAGATGAAGATAACGAACAGTAATTAAGGTAGTTCCATCCCCATGTGACTTATCAATATTAATGGTTAAAAAAGGTAAAACATAATTAATTTCCACTCAATATAGTTTAATTTAATTAATAACCAAAGAATATATATATGTTGCCACCTTTTTAAAGATGTCAGACATATACACCAACATCAGAAAATCCACATTTTCGTTAAACAGAATAATAAAAATATATAAAAACTTGTTGAAATGACAAAATTTAAGTATCAACAGTTGAAAAGAAAAAAGGCTTATTCATAAATATGTATAGATTAATTGTGGATATTAGGGAAACCAATGTATAATACACATCCAGTAGAGGAAGTTCCAGCATAGGAGTTATTGCCCTTGACAAATTTTTAAAATCATGAATAATTGATTATCTATGGAAAATATAAACTTTTTCAGTATTCATAGTTTATCAGATTTTTTATCATATCCAGTGAATAAAATTCCTCAGAAAGATATATTTCTATCATGCGCAAAGTTTAATTTATTAAGAGTTTTGCAAAAACCTATTATATCACATGAGGATCAATCGACCTTAATTTCCTAACTCCTGTAAGCAATACAAATTTAAGAGTAGGGTAAAAACGGACCCCTGGATATAACCAGAGGTGGGATCAGGTGCCCAGGAGGAAGCATTCCCTGTTGACCGGTCACTATTTGTTATCTTCACTATTCCATACCACCCAATCAATACAGCAAAGCGCTATTATAACGAACCTTCAGGATCAGCGAAAAAGAGTCCATTATAACCAAACTTCTTTATATTTAATAAATATTGATTGTATATTGTTTAACGTCCCTCTCGAGAATATTTCACACATATGGAGACGTTACCATTGCTGGTGAAGGGCCGTAAAAGTTTGGCATATGCTCGGCGATTACGGCCTTTGAGTAGGGAGAGGTCTTTATCGTGCCACACCTGTTGTGACACGGGGCCTAGGTTTTTGCGGTCTCATCCGAAGGACCGCCCCATTTAGTTGCCTTTTACGTCAAGCAAGGGGTACTGTGGACCCGGAGCGTGATTCCTTATACGCATGTTTGATATAGCATGTTTTACTTTACAGAGGACTCACGGCTGATGTGGTCGGTATACAGGGCATGATTACTCCTTGGTGTTTCCAGGTGTCCACATGCATGCTGTTATCAATTTTGTGTTCTTTCTAGGATGTATAAGATTGGTCTCTGTTCGTTTTCTTTACCTTTTTTCATTCACGGTACATGTAGTTCTTGTTTAAAAGCTGGATCTTCATATTTGTATTAAATTCCAATGCAGGAATTGGTTCCCAGTACCCCTTGCTTGTCGTAAGAGGCAACTAAATGGGGAGGGTCCTTTGGACGAGACTGTAAAAACCGAGGCCCCGTGTCACAGCAGGTGTGGCACGATAAATAACCCACACTTCTCAAAGACCGTAAGCGCCGAACATAGGCCTAAATTTGCAGCCCTTCACCTAATCTCAGCGAGATTCGTCGAGGCTGAATATTTGGACTGACGCCTCTTCCGAATCTCAGACCAGTGTCACATAAAGTGATTCGGGAAATCTTGCCTGAACTTCGGCCGCTTGTTGTGATTAAAATGGGTTAAATTAAACTTCTTGTCCGCTTCAACTTTTCGCCTTAGACATCCTATTAACTCCCTATCACAATGAAACATGCATTTCTTACCTTTACAAGGTGTAAATCCCACAGTAATTCAAGTTGGCTATTTTCGAAGCCATTGCAAACGGCCACCATTTCATATTTTACCTTCTCAACACTGGAGAGTTCCGATATACTACTTCATGACAATTTGTACTATGATTGAAAATACAGAACTTACTGGTTGACAATTACTTTGTACAAAGCATTTAAGCATAAAAATTAAAAGTAATAAAAAGAAAACTGTGTAATATTTAATCAATCTATTTGAAGGCGTCCTAAACTATCGGAACTCTTCAGTGTTGAGAAGGTAAAATATGAAATGGTGGCCGTTCGCAATGGCTTCGAAAATAGCCAACTTGAATTACTGTGGGATTTACACCTTGTAAAGGTAAGAAATGCATGTTTCATTGTGATAGGGAGTTAATAGGATGTCTAAGGCGAAAAGTTGAAGCGGACAAGAAATTCAATTTAACCCATTTTAATCGCAACAAGCGGCCGAAGTTCAGGCAAGATTTCCCGAATCACTTTATGTGACACTGGTCTGAGATTCGGAAGAGGCGTCAGTCCAAATATCCAGCCTCGACGAATCTCGCTGAGATTACCCTTCACCAACAATGGTGACGTTTCCATATGAGTGAAAATTCCTTGAGAGGGACGTTAAACAATACACAATCAATCAATAAACATACAATTCATGTCCTCCACTCTTCCCAGTTGATTTTTATGAAATTGTTTTCAATTTGTGTATTCATATGATTGTATTTCAAGCCCATATGATATATATCTTGTTTCATTGGATTTTTAAAGAAACCACTAACCTAAAATGCTGAATACGAAATTAACAGATTGCCAAATACGTGATTCTGAGTTACCATGTCATATAACTGTCTGGGTTCTCACCCCTACGACCTAAGTTTGGTTATCAGGATTGCATGTGAGAAGGTAGTGTGACCGCCCGCTCGAACACGTGCGTTTCCTCTGAGTACTTTAGTTTTCTCCCACATCAATGATCCGTACGTGTAAATTTAAATTGTAGAACTTGCATTTTCCACCTACACGCTGATATTTTATCACAAAATTACCAATGAAGCATATCTATAATATATTTATGGAAAGAATCAGGAAGCGGTCATAATACATACAAGGTAATTGAACAAAAATTGTTAAATATATACGATAAGCAAGATTTTTTATCGTCTTTTTCAGCGTCACCAAAATGTTTTTATATCAACACCTTATTGATAATTTTTGTTATACCCGTATCTTAAAAAAAACAATTGATTCCAATGGAAATGAATCTATAACAAAATTTCGAATGTCTTCTCATTCTTTGAACATTGAGAAGGGCAGGTATAAAATATTTCAAGAGGTAATAGATTTTCTACATTATGTAATCTAAATGAGATTGAAGACGAATTTTATTTCATTTTATAATGTCCTTTTGATTTAAGAAATGAATTTATTATTTTTCCGTTGGATATGGAGGTATACCACGAAAAAAAGACGGAAAACTGCATTATTGCGTGTAACGCATGATGCAAATGTTTTATGTCTTTTTTTCCCGTGGTATACCTCCATCCAACAAATAACAATGAATTTATTCCTTATCTTTAATATTTTAAAACATTGAGTTTATATGATAAAACATAATATGATTTGAGTTGAATTAATGAGTTATTATTGTACTACATTCTATGTACATTTCGAGATGGGCGTAGTAATGTGTGAATACACAACTTTAAAAACAAACCTAAATGGCGACTTCCACGAACTGTTCTTTACTGGTGAGCAAACGGGTTTCTTATGAACTGAAGAATTCAGTTTTAAAAGGATGAGTTAGAGATAAGTCCTGTTGAGAGAAAATTGCTGGAATTTTGTTGAGTGGAACTGGAGTTAAGTGCAAAGTTCAATGTCGGTACTAACGGAAAGCGTGGGACACGTGCATAATCATGATGTGGGATGCCAGGTAGGGTTCTCTTTAGGGTTGTCACGGCTTCCAGGTGGACAAGTGAGTGTTACAGAGGGTTTTTCGAGTTTTTCAGTGAATTTTGAATTTTGAAGGCGTAACAGCTGTTGTAACGTCATACGGAAGCCTCGTTTCGGTGCCCACTCATAAACATTATGCCGGTATTCGAAACCATAGTTGTTGAGGGCTACGATATTGCAATATCTCTGAGGCAGTGTGTGGTGTATCTGGTATTTGCATTTGTGACATGAAGGAAGTTGTTGCAAGGTGCAAACTGGACTATTGTCATCCGGGGGGTGGGGGGGGGGGGGGGGGGTTGTCCTCAAATGGCCATGTATATTTCATTTTGCATAATTAATTATTATTTATATTTGATATTTGTTTGTTTTTGTTTAATGGACTTTTATAGATCGATAGAATTGTCAAGTTTTTCTTTTCATGATTCCCTAATATATATATAAATACGAAGCATCCAGAAGAATCCCCAACATTCCAAAAGAAAGTAGTTCCGGTCATTTATTACTATTTTTTCGTTGGATATTATATTCCAATAATTTTTCAACCAATGAAAAAGCGTGTAACATGTAAAATTAAATGATAACGATTTGAGAATTAAAAATATCAAACTATTTTATTACAAATAAAACCATTGTCTTCAAATCAGTAAAGCTTCCTAGTGTACATAATACTAAAGAACTCAATAATTTAGGAAAGTTCCTACAACAGGCTACAAAGTTAAGATCTTCATGTAATTCATGAAATATTGTACTTGCAAAGACATATTATATACGTGTACTGTATCATGCAAGTTGAAATGCATTGATTTTATATCCTCAAAATTGTACATGTATATGTATGTCTACTCACCCTCTACTGTCTTATTTGTATATATTTGTAAATATATTATATTTAAACCGATGAGCTGTATAGCTGCAGGAAATCAAGAATCTGAATCTGAAGAAAACAATATATGGACAATAGTACTTTCAATTAGTTGGATTCCTTAAAAAATAATCATAAATTCTAAGTTGAATAAGAACATATGTAAATAGTTTTAAAAAATAAAGAAATGTGAGCAGCATTGATTACAGAATAATCCATAGTCTGAATATACTGTCAGGATAACTGAATAGGAAAAATTCCATCTTTTCGCAATCATGTTCCAATCCTTGCATTTCTTCTTATACAAGTCACTGCTACCACTAGGAGACACACAAGTGCCAGCACACCAACAATACTCCCAATGACCACTGGAAGAATATCTGTTTCCTTCTAAAAGAAGCAATCGGTCCCTTCTTTCATAAATTGATATAATTTTAACTATATGCACTTACTGCGAACATTACCTGTAAAGAATTTATACATTCATTCTTCCCTGTCTTGGTTTTGCAGTGTTACGAAAAGGTTTAGTAAATTTTGCGAAATCTTTGTATACAACAAAGATATTGCAATAGATAAGATTTGGTTACTCAAAACACAGGTTACCTGACTCGCATCCTTGCTAGTACTGTGGATGGACTGAACGGTGAAACCCCCCGAGAAATCCAATGATTGAACAACCGAGTAGAAATCACTGTCAAACACTTGAACCTCTGTTGACGGAGTACAGCAGTCTCCTCTACAAATAACCCACAAAATCTTAAAATATTCATTGATATATAAAGCAGCTAAAGAATATCTTTCCTTGGAAACCATGAAAAACGTTAATAATCCATTTTGCCTTGCATATTGAACTTTGTCTTCCAAATTTGTATTCACAAGATTCACAAATGAAAACATTTTCACATTTTCTAGAATGTTTAAAATAGAATGAAGAGAGAACACATACCTTATAGATACGTTTATCCTCGAATCATTTTTGACGTAGAATAGTAGAGCGACAGACGACAACGTGATGTTGGTGACGTTGACATCAGAGAATTGGAGAAGGACATCTGCCTTCCAGGAGTAAAGAGAACAGTTGGCAGTGTTCAGAGAGGCGATAGGGCAATCACTGGATTTGTTTATATGCACAAATTCTGGGTGTTGTTTGTGGGTAAGCTGTGAATTGTCAAAGGAACATGTTTTACTTCGGATGTCTGAGCACCTATTTCTTTATCGACGAGAAAGTCTACTTACCATAATAGTATTTTGTTTCCTTTGTAAATCGATGGAGTCTCCTTTCTTCTGTACACCAATGGAATATTTTCTATCAAAATATCTACCCTTTAGGTGCGGTTTTCTTTAAGAAAATAGATGAAGTACAAAATTGAGGAAATACTGCAGCTTACAATGTGTGTGAAGAACTTGTGCCGATTACAGGAAAATTTGACGTAAAATTGTCGAACGGAGGAAGAGAAACTGGGATTGCTGCATCTCCGTTCGTCAGACGTCCCTGGGTGATGTTAATTGTCATTGTGAGCTCAATGGGGGAATCGCCCTTGTTTGTGATTGTGAATGTGATATTGAATGGTTCATCATATCTCTTCTCTTCTGTTATAGAAAAATATTTCGCATGGATATCATGAATGAAAGGTGAAGATAACGAACAGTGATCAATCTCATAACTCCTACAAGCAATACAAAATAGATAGTTGGGCAAACACGGACCCCTGGACAATAATACAAATCATCTTCACATAATTAAAGTTGCTGAGATGTTCTGATCTATATTTATCTTCAGTATTTCTAATGGAAATTACTCTAGTTCTCCTTTCTCGACGCTCTTGTTACCTGTGATCTGTTGAACGGAAAGGTCAATCATCACGGGTTCTATGAAGACAGTTCGTGTTCTCCTGAACTCAAATCCTAGTCCGTCTGTGCCCTCCATCACTATGGCTGAAACCTTTATATTCAAAAGTTGTTTTTGAAATATATTGTACACTTTGAAATTGAATTTCCTTCCATTTTTTTTTTTTATCTAAAGACGAAACTTATATTCTTAAACATCGACTTTCAGATACTTACCGTTGTGTTTAACTTTAATTCTGATAGAAATATGGTATGAATTGTGGAATTATTAACCAATGGGAAAATTTCAATGTAATGTAATCCAGATTTTGTCAAGACACCCATTCGATCAACAGTTCCATTTCCCAGACTGTACACTGTCGTCATTAAGCTGTATCTGTGCCCTGTGAACGATAGCTCATGAAAGGTAAATCAGAGGAGATGAAAGTACTGCTGAAGCATTATTCATTTTATTAAATGAGATTTTATGTTTATGTGACAGAAAAGTGAAATAACAGATCTAAAAATTTACAATAAAAACAATTTAGTGAGTTCCCGTCTGTCAATCAAAGCGTATAGTGACACACTGCAAATAAAAAATGTTTGTAAAATATATATGCCCCCGTCTTGAAAAATTCATATGGATATACATATGCATCATCTAATTGATGTATATTCTTATCTCCAATTTGACACTTGACCTTTGACCATGTGACCTGAAAATAAATAGGGTACTCTTCTACTCAAACCAATCCAAATTTGAAATATCGTAACGATCAAGAGAATAGTTCTTAAGATATTAAGCGGACAACATGTGATCTACCGCCCGCCCTACAGGTGCAAAGCAATATGCTCCTATTCTTTGAAGGAGGATATAAATGTCGGGGTTATTTAGATTTACTGAATTATTTGTGTTGATTTGAATGATATATACCGGTATAATTTAAGGATATATACCGGTATAATTTACCTTCTATTGGGTTTCCGTCCAAAGCGGATAATAATCCATCATCCATTTCCATGAGATGTGTTGCAAAATATAGTGAACTTTGGGCTGTTATATTCACAGTTACGGAATCGTTTTCTGGGTCTACAATCATTAGATTCCATTCACCAGGCAGTGGACTCTAAACAATAAGTTATATTAGATATATAGGGAAAGCTATGTATGTAAAAAGTAATTGGAAATTTGTAATTCCATAATTCTTGTATGAATATGGACTCACCTTCATAGTTACAATATTAAGCTTCATTGTGGACATGTACATGAATCTAATGTCTTTATTAAATGTAATCTGTATATCTGAAATGGTACAGCAGAAATAAGGTCTGTACATAAATGTATATAAAACATGCCATTGGTAAGGGTATCATGTAAGAACCATTTCAAAGATTGCACACAAAATTACATCATTTATATTAGAAATGTTGCTTTACTTTATACTTCTAAAGATTGGGGACTTTCTCGTGTTTATATGGTATGATCACCTTTCATTCACTATGTACAAGCGGTGTAAAACATTTTTCACTGTATTCTTCTATGACGTTTGAAAATATAATCATCTACTTACAAATGTTGGGAAAATGTAACAAGAGGCCCATGGGCCTAGAATCGCTCTTCTGAAACATTGTAGAACAGGCAAAAATTCTCATTAACCAAGATTCATCAATTAACAAAGTTTGATGATGTTAAAAATTTAAATGTAACTGTCCAAAAGTAGGTCACGGTGACCTACTTTTGGTCGACACACTAAAGACTCAAGATGCATCAACTGACAAGTCAAATAGTATTCAAATATAGCCGTCAAATTCCAAAAGAAGGCCACAGTGACCTACTTTTTGGTCGACACAATCCAAAGACTCGAGATGCATCTACTGACAAAGTTTGATAATTGAAGTCAAATAGTATCTGAAATATTCAGATATAAACGTCAAATTCCAAAAGTAGGTCACAGTGACCTACTTCTTGGTCAACACACTCTTCTGAAGACTCCAGACCCATCAACTGACAAAGTTTGATGATTGTAAGTCAAATAGTATCTGAAATATTCAAATATGGCCGTCAAAATCCAAAATTAAGTCACGGTGACCTAATTTTTGGTCAAAGCACTCTGAAGACTCAACATGCATCAACTGACAAAGTTTGGTAATTGTAAGTCAAATAGTTTCTGAAATATCAAAATATAGCCGTCAAATTCCAAAAGTAGGTCACGGTGACCTACTTTTTGGTCAACAAACTATGAAGATGCATCAACTGACAAAGTTTGATGATCCTAGCTTTCACAGTGTCCAAAATATGCATCTAAAATTGAAAATGTTAAATTTTAATGTCTGCAAAATCAAAAAGTAGGTCACTGTGACCTACTTTTTTTAAAATAAATATGTTTCGAGGCCTCTAGACGCATCAACTTACAATGTTTGATGATTCTAAACCTCTCGGTATCTGAAATAACAACCTAAAATGTATTCATAAATAATTAGCCATAAAATTCAGAAAGTAGGTCATGGTGACATACTTTTCACATGACGCAGTTTAAGGTCCCATGATCCATCAACTGACAACTTTTGATGATAACAGGCTCAAAAGTGTCCAAGATATGCATCAAAATCCATTTAATAATAATTACCTGCGAAATTCAAAAAGTAGGTCACCATGACCTACTTTTGAGACAACATGATGTTAGGTCCTAAGATGCATCTACTGACAAAATTTGATGATCCTAGTCTTTATACTAGGCAAAATATCAAAGTTTTAACAAAACAAAATTTAAGGTCAACTTTGAAGTGACCTTGAGACCACATCCTTTGCCCCAGGATGATGCCTTGAACATTTTTTTTTATCTACAACCTATCTTCATCCTTCTGCATAACTTTGGTGATAATTTGTCTAGTGGTTCTTGAGAAGACTTTTTAGCAACCACTACTTTTGTTTGCATTTTCCTAATTATCTCATCTTGTTAAAGGGTCACAACCCTAGTTTTAGTACAAATGAAAGCCCTTGGGCCAAGGATACCCTGTGACAAATTTGACAAAAATTGGCCAAGGATTTCTTGAGATATAGCTCTTTTTCCAAAAAATTGACGCACACCGCACGCCAGACATATGGCCATATGATTAGCTCTTTGAGCCTTTGGCTCAGAAGAGCTAAAAAGTGTCTGTTTAATGTTTAGAATAAAAATCAATGGGTTTTCTTATACAGACGACACTTTCCTTCTAGTACTGATGACGCATTATTTCTTATGCAGACGACACAATCTATCTTCTACGGATAAAAGACTCTGTCTCCTACAAATGACGCATCAATTCTTCAAATGATGATGTAGTCTTACCGTTAGGATTCCTCAGTTGTATATTGCTACTTAGATTTTTACTCTTTCCCATTATTGCAATTTTCACCACAGATGAATCCGTGTCGATGAATATCTTTAAATTACTACCACTTCTTATAGTCTTTACTTCGTTTATTACATCCGCAGATGGCAAGGTTTCCTGAACACACAAGAGAAAAAAGATTTTGAAACTATAGTAGAAAAAAGTAGTTGAATTTCCCATTTCGTATTTTTTTCTTACCTCCATGACGGTTTCCATAACTTCGTCAATTTGTTCTTTTGTTGTTTCGTGGACAGATCCTCCTGTTTTTTGAGCAATTTTGTTAAACTGGTCCACGGTACTTCTCGTGTGTCGTGTGTCCCCTGTGACAGGAGTTAGATATCATTCAGACGTTTCTGAATAAATTCAATATAAAATAACTATCCCCTCTTTGTGATATTTCCCCATAGATCTATATATTGAATTCAGAAATGAATACTTTTGTCTCGAGTGCGTCGTCCACAGACTCCAGTTAGCATGAAGATGATGGAAATGTCACGTTGTATGGCTTCCTGTATAACATGGGACATTTCGCTCTTGTCTTTTGCGTCGGCATCAGTGAACACGTATACCGTGGACCCAGGCAAGGAAAGTTCAATTGCTAAAATTAGAACGTCAATCACTTTGTTTTCTTTAAGTCTCTACAAAATTTTCCCTCAAATCGAGACTTCACAAGCTATACGTAAATTGCCACAAATAAAGCATTTTTTGCGTCCAGGTTCGTAGCAGTGATGGTTCGTTGACGTGCCGCAACATGAGTGAAGAGTTCTAAGGGACGTAAAACAAATAAACAAAGCAAACATAACCTTGGGACATTGATTTCATCACTACCTGAAGGTGGTAGCATATTAAGGACTATTCTTAATCTTACAGTTCTTGAGAATCATTTTACAGATTTTGTCCAATGTATTGCTATGTAAAACATTGATGCATTTCGAGGCCCCGTCCAACTCTCCTCCTCCCTAGATCATGATTTAAGGGACTTGTATATTTGCAGTACGCGAGGATGTTTGCATATCAATATAACAAACCATGACCCTGTTGTTCTTTAAAAACAATTACAAAATATATAATTCCCACATATTGCCATGTAATTTTTTTATCCCCTACTGTGGCTCCACCCTCAAGGGCAATGATTGAAATGAACAGGAATCTCCATCAGCCGAGTATACACGTCTATTAACACGGCTAATCATAGACTCATGAGCAAAATATTTTTAGAACATTTTACTATTATACCCCCACGTAAGACTTTGATCCCCAATGGTGGTCCTACCTACCTCCAGGGGCTACAAAGTATCTGTACTACCTCAAGATGGTTTCATAATCATGACCCTGCTGTTCTTGAGAAGATCTTTCTATATAACTAAGAACATCAATTTACCCTACTTAATCCCATCCCTGAGGACCATGATTTGGACAAACATGAATCGCCGGAAGCTTCCATATAAGTTTCATCTTCCTAACTCAGTGGCACTTGAGAAAATGACCTTTAAATGAGCTCATCCTTATTTTGCCATTTCTTGATTATCTCCCTTTGGAATGGATATGGCTCTTCATTTGACCAAACTTGAATTTCCTTCACCCATGGGTACTCTGTGCCAAGTTTGGGTGAAATTGGCCCAATGGTTTTGGAGAAGATGAAATTGTGGGGAAAAAAATACAACGTTGATAGAAAACAGAGAGATTTTGATCAGAAAACCACACATGTACCTTCGCCTCAGCTAAGGTAAAAATACAGACGGACTGTGTAACGCTTGCAAGTAAGATGATGGTATATACTACAGAAACATAAATATTAAGATAATATAAGATGGTCGTTATGATGTATTGATCTAGTACAACCTATCATTGGGTCAAATGCTGTCGGATGTGTTCATACCGATTGTTAGGCCGTTCTTGGCACACTGATTTTGACTACGGATAACTCCGTTTACCTTATCAAGATATAGGTTTCACGACGGATGTGAACAATCGACAGGGAATGCTTACTCATCCTAGGAACCTGACCCCACCTCTGGTATATCCAGGGGTCGGTGTTTGCCCAACTCTCTATTTTGTATTCCTTATACGAGTTATGAGATTGATCACTATTCGTTATCTTCAGCTTTCATATCAATGTACATTTGTATGGTGAGACCAACCAGCCGATAATGAAAGATATTATTCGTCTTAATTGATTTGTTGTGTATCGAGTACCTGCTAAAGTTCCCGCCAAAGCGTACTCCGGACAGTCTCCACCGCCGTGGGCGTGTAAGAGCTGCAGTTGCTGAATCATCTGATATCCATCTGACGTGTTATATCGCATTCCTACCTTCACTTAAAGATAAAGGGGGGCGTATTCTAAGTAATTTCATACTTTCGCATTCCCATCTTCACTTTTAAAATAATTAGAGATACTTATTCCTAATTCTTATTGATGTTTAAGAACCATTCTATCAAAACTCTACAAAGGAAAGATCATATTGATATCTTTATACATGTATCACAGAATTGCCAACTTGAAAATAACCTGGGTCGTTGAATGTGGTGAGAACGTAGCGCTCTGGTTCATTTTCTGTTCCCTGTATATTAGTGACAATGTTCACAGAATTTCTTATCACTGCTCTGATGTCGTCAGACATGGAACCAGTGGTATCAATGGCGAACGCAATGGAATATCCTTTCCTTGTGTTTTTCCTTCGAAGTTTAAAAACTTGAAGGAACGTTTTTAATCCGATCAGATGAACCAGGCCTAATACGGACGATAGTAAGAAACATTATTTTTCAAAAATTTCAATGCTCCATCAATACATTTCTTTAAAAATACATTAAGATAGGATATAAAAGTTTAAACTGAAATAGCAGCAAAACTAAAACAACAATAAAAACCAACAGATAATTCGTTTTTAAAAACTTTGAAGGTGTTGCACGTCTCATGTTAATTTCCCTAGAGGTGTTGCATGAAAGATCGAAAAATTTAAGTTATTCAAATATATGACAAAACCAATTGGAAGGTATGTCTTGATTCAATAATTTTTGAAAATAAGTTTGAAAGACGTGTATTGACAAAAGTAGCCAAAATATTTCGAGTTGAAATCAAGCAATAAGCGATTTATATGATTTTTAGCGTTAAAATGGAGGGGTATCCCCGAATTTCAGAAAAACTGCCTCCGTAAAACAAAATAAATTTAGCATGAGCATGTTCTTCGAGTTTTTCCTCTAAAAAAACTGTCGCTTTGAAATTTTGTTTCACGAGGGCATTTTTTGTTTGTTTGGAAATTTAAAAAAATCGAAACGACTTCACTATTATTATTTTCAACTTCACCTGTACGTTAATTTTCCTAAGTAATGTATGGTCTACTGCGTGGTTTAGTGGATAAGGTCGTCGACTCTTAATTGTTAAGATGTTTTCTATTTTTAAAACGAACGAGTTCGACCCCCTCACGAATATATATATATATATATATATATATATATATATATATATATTCTTCATCTTCCTTTTCCATCTAGATTTTTTTTCTTAATTGAAACACGCTTCTAGTTTTTATAAATGTTTCGTGTCAAATCTCTGTTTATTACCATGTGACGAGTTTGAAATAAGCTTCCAACATGGACACTGTTTAGTTTGTGAATAAGACTCTCAACAAACACGCCGAATACAGCAAGCAATACCTTTGTTTTGAAAGTCAAGGCTGCTAACGAGAACTTGTATGTTTTTCTGAATGAAAGTTGTTGACAAAGGCATGGTGCCTTTTACGAAAAAACGTTGTGAACTTTGCAAAGCTTTGGAAGAAAAACTTAAAGGCCAAACGAGCTAAATAACCGTTAAACAGTTTGAGTTTATTATATGTATTCCAGTAGCAAATTGATATGTTGAATCAATTTTTACAGGTGCATGTATTTTGAATAATGTTGAATTAACGCGTATTAAACTTCCCATATATTGTTTTGTGGCCAAAGTCACGTGCAGTTGCCAATTGTTGGTTGTAGAAAATAAAACATACGAGTATAAGAGCTTTCGGACTGTAGTAGTATAGAATATTAAATATTTGATACACTCGTAACATGTAACCGTATACATTGTATCTGATACTCAGGAAAAAAGAAGACAATTTAATAATTTTCACGATTTCAAAAATTATCTTTAGACTACATGTATAATATATTGACACATAAAATGTATTAGGCTTGTCCCTAGTACCGGGGAATCCTTCAGGTATTTAAATGGCAAATACGCAATAAAGTGCACCGCCACGGCACATGATACGCCCGTCACATATTGTTAACAGTATAGATTGTACCCATTAAAACATTTTTTTTTATATCACCTTAATTAAATGTCACAGTGACCTTAAAGTAGGATGCGACACACCTTCTACCTAAGATGCATTAGTTGACCAATTTTGGTGATTCTAGGTCTAATAGTTTTCAAGTTATGAGCCGGACAAGTTTTTGCCATATATGGCCATATCTTCTTAATGAAAAGTCACAGTGACCTGGTTTTAATGTGCGACACACCTTCTACCCAAGATGTATCTACAGGCAAAGTTTGATGATTCTAGGCCTTGTAGTATTTAAGTTACGGGTCGGACACGAAAAAGCTAACAGACGGACGGACATCTTCTTAATGAAAAGTCACAGTGACCTGGTTTTAATGTGTGACACACCTTCTACCCAAGATGTATCTACAGACAAAGTTTGATGATTCTAGGCCTTGTAGTATTTAAGTTACGGGTCGGACACGAAAAAGCTAACAGACGGACGGACATGAACGCCATACCATAATACCGTCTTAAGACGGGCGTATAATGAGTATGAATATGAATGAAGGTCAGTTCTACGTCACGAATGTTGGCACGGAGCTCCGATTAGGGAAAATTCCCGCTTCTGTGCAACACCCTCTTTATTTACTCTACAAATGATTTGACACAACGTTTTCCCTGTTATTTGAACCTTTTGCGAATTCCCTTTTTACCATCCATCAGTTTAAAACTATGTGTTTCCTGTAATTTGAGCATTATACCTACCCGAACTATTTGCAGAAATAAAAAAATCGGTTGCCATGACAGCTGCTTCTGATGCTTGCGGGTGCAAGTAATAGTGAGGAGAGAAGGTGACATTAAATCGTTCCTTGTTTATTCCACCTCGTGCCGGAATTTTGGAGCTCCGGTCTCCCAGGCCTCCATGGCTACATTTCCCGGACTGATAGTCGCTTGGTTCTGGAACAAAAATTGAAGACTGACACTGATGTTTAAAAATATGAACATCGTACTCGGTACCATATCCTGTACTCGATATCATATCCACAAACATGGCATATACTTAAAAATGAATTCGGTTTTATTTAATTAATAATACATGGGTAAATGTGTGTATGAAACGATACATGAGCTGTTACTCTATCTTCTCTATGTAGACATGTTCTGCTAAATGTAAAATTTATACGGTACCAATTTTGATGCACCAGATGCGCATTTCGACAAATAATGTCTCTTCAGTGCTAAATGTGAAATAACAATGCAGTGAAAAGTATACCCTTAGGGTTGGAAAGTGTTTCTATTTAAAGTTTACAAACACATGAGAATAGGAACTGCTACGTATTATGCCGGCATACTTAATGAAGCACAATGAGAGTATGTACTGCTAAGCATTATGTCGGCATACTTCATGAAGCACAATGAGAGTATGTACTGCTAAGCATTATGTCGGCATACTTCATGAAGCACAATGAGAGTATGTACTGCTAAGCATTATGTCGGCATACTTCATGAAGCACAATGAGAGTATGTACTGCTAAGCATTATGTCGGCATACTTCATGAAGCACAATGAGAGTATGTACTGCTAAGCATTATGTCGGCATACTTCATGAAGCACAATGAGAGTATGTACTGCTAAGCATTATGTCGGCATACTTCATGAAGCACAATGAGAGTATGTACTTCTAAGCATTATGTCGGCATACTTCATAAAGCACAATGAGAGTATGTACTGCTAAGCATTATGTCGGCATACTTCATGAAGCACAATGAGAGTATGTACTGCTAAGCATTATGTCGGCATACTTCATGAAGCACAATGAGAGTATGTACTGCTAAGCAATATGTCGGCATACTTCATGAAGCACAATGAGAGTATGCCGGCGTGAATCGTTGCCGTTTATACCCTCATGTACTCATACTTCCAGAAAGGAAGTTTATTTCTTATATTTACATTTTACGTTCATTTCTGTCGAGATTCCCAGCCGTTAAAATAGGCGCACTATATTTACACGTATCAAAATTCATACGTGCATTGTTCACAGATACATCGTATTCATGACGAAAAGGTTATCATCGCAATAGGTAAGTAGGCGTTATCAAAGGCAAAAACATCGGGAATGAAAATATTTGATATTTACTGGCTGGTTTATGAATGTCTTGACCGCTTTTGTAACCACTAGTCAGTTTTCCTTCTCTGTAGTCGTTATTCCGGCAAGGTCTGAAAATTGAAATAAAAAAAATAAATACGTTTCATAATATACCAGCCTTAAGTAAATGTCCGGTTTCAATCTGCACTTGAACAGTATTTAACTTTGGTAACGCACCTGTCTTCACAGTTGTCACAAGTGTCCTCCGATAATGCCCACACCTCGTATCCAAGGTTTGGGACAAGGCCTAAATTATATCAAACGCAAGCCCAGGTATTAATACGGAGGAATGTCAACCATTTCGTAGAAAACGTACACGTAAGATTTGAAGTTTATGTTATCATATTACCGGTATGTAATATCCTTGTATAGCAATGTGGATCGTTATCTTTTTAAATCAGCTAAAAACAATTGAAGATATCACATCAGTTGATAAATATAGTGGATACCTAAATTCTTGTTGATTGTGACTCCCTTCATTTCTATCCAATTGGTGTTACTGTAAAACTCTTGCAACGTGTAGAGATACTGGCCGATGCAAACCAGTAGATAATCTTTATCCAAAGGATGTGTTCCAATGATTGTTTGTATTCGAAGTCTAAGGTTGCAGAGGTACATGTGCGCTGTTGGAAAATAATTTTTGTTCGTCACAGACAAAATTCCTATAGATAATACTGATAAAACCGCCATTAATTTGTCAGTGACGTGATACTTAATATTTTACACCCACCTCTGTAAATCTGTTCACCATTGACGTGAACATATGCTAATCCTTGGCTATTTTTCTGAACCTCGTTTTCGTGATCAATGATCGTCAGTATCACATTGTAAAATGTTTCGAATCCATCTGCGTCTGGGAACAAAGAAAGGAACTCATATATTTCTTGTCGATGAATATATAAAATCTTGCTTCTGATTCTACATTAAATAGATGGTAAAGCCGGTAAACGGTAAACTTTACTAATTGATAATGGAGTGTGTTTCCACCGATATCGGTAGATTACTCATGTATGTATTAAATGATGCAATAGTTCGAGGTATGTTTTAGAATCTTGTGAAGATGGCAAACACCGGAGGTATGGTGCATGGTTTAAGTCGTGGTAAAAATGAAAGTAAACCTACAAGTTGCATTTACCTCAACAATGGCTATAAAAAGGAAGAGAATGATATAAAAATACCAGATTCGAAGTAGTCCCTGACGATTTGTTTCGCGTCCGTGTGGGATGTGTTCACCAGAGCGTTAGATTGCAAAACCCTGGCCACACCTCGGAACACGCCCTCTATCGTTATTTCACGATGTGACCTTGTGTGGGGTTCACCGGGCACAGTCTGTGGCGGGAATGATAAGACAGGAACGGCCAAAATTAACACAAAACTCAACAGCTGGTTAAACATTTCCTCTAAAAAAGGAACTAGTACTTGAAATGTGAATCTCGCTACTGATAGCTTTCATGTACATGTGATATGACAGGCAGTCTGTGCTAATCGGGAAAGATAAATAATCAAACATGTATTATAAACGTAACACATGCATGCTATAGATACCAAATAAACCAAACATGTCACAGATCTACGCCTTGTAGCTGGTTATCTAAAAATAATTTTAAAAAATAGTCTTAATTTTAATTCTGTCTTCACCTAGCGCAAACATCCGTGTACCAAAGGACCCCATTGGAAATAAGGTTTCATGCTTTCATGGATTATCCTTGGTATGTATGTATGTATATACTGAATAAACATTTATTTCTATTTGCGCGCTGGCTCTGTGGTCAGAGCATTCGCTTCGTGACCGGGAGGTAGTCGGTTCGAGCCCCCAACCCCTCCCTCTGTACCTTAACCGCATGGAATTTATCATAGTTGCGAGTCTTTTGATGAAACCACAAGAAACGGACGTCTCATGTCACGACAGACGTTGATACGTTAAAGCCTTATTGCTACAGCTCTCAGCGCCATATATAGCTCTGTGGTACTTCAGCTACAGTTGGTGGCGTCACAGTGTAAGCGAGTCTCGAACCCCTGACCTTGTGGTCACGAAACGGACGCTCTAAATTCCGATATATGTCAGAATAGATAATTTGCACATCACTATAAATAGGGTGCACACTGAAATACACAGGTTTCCTGTCGATATAGTGATCTTCGAGTTCACTGAAATACACAGGTTTCCTGTCTATATAGTGACCTTCAAGTTCACTGAAATACACAGGTTTCCTGTCGATATAGTGACCTTCAAGTTCACTGAAATACATAGGTTTCCTGTCGATATAGTGACCTTCGAGTTCACGTCCATGAGTTACATGTTGACTTGGCTGTTTGTTGACTTAGTTGCATGGCATCACTGTTAAGTAGCAGTTTGAAAGTAGACATATTTTCTTTTATGTTAAAGAGGAATAATACATCGTCATCATGACTGACACCAATGGGAAAACCTGTTCCTTGTCCTTGTTCTTAATTTTGCACATTATCACCTAGTCGGATAACTCATTGTGTTTACGTGTTAATTGTCGATTTGCAGATCGATGTTTTGAGGTCAGCAGAAAATTTCTTTTCTTCCCAGGTGATTTTCTACTACGATTGCATGTTGATCACCAAATGAGGAAAATTTTCAATTTCTATATATCTTTGTACATATCCTCTACTTTCCATTCATAACAGTTTTCTCTGGTGCTTTATGCGTTTCATTTTGCGCAAAAATCATGAAATGACAATTTTACCACGACTTTCTCAAATTTTTGTTGAATGAATGATTGTATGAACTTTACGAAAATAATACATTAATGTCGTCTCTTTCAAGTTCACCAAAAAGTGTTCTTTATCGACATTTAATAGATAACTTTTGTTTACAACCATATCTCAAAAGACCAATCAACTTAAAAGAGGGGGGGGGGGATTATCATTAAATTCAGAACGTCTTCACATTCTTTGAATATTGAAAAAGGCAGGCACAACAATGTTTTAAGGACTGCGAGGCTTTGTAAATTATGTGATTATAATGGTATAGAGGATGAGTTTCATTTTATCCTGAAATGTCCATTTTACAACGATTTGAGAAATATATTAAGTGTTTTTATTACACAAAACCAAGTGTCTTTAAATTAGTTAAGCTCCTTAGTGTAGACAATACTCAAGAACTCAATAACTTGGGAAAATTCTTAGTTCAAGCTGTGAAAATACGAAGTTTAGCATTGTAAGTCAATAATGTAATTTTAGTATTTTTCTAATAACATGTGCATCTCATAATGTGATTAGATGTATATTATTTTATATTTGTAATTTTTTCTCCTCCTATCTTCTCCTGTCCACTCACCTGTTGTTTATCTTATACAATTAGATATATTGTGTATATACATGTACTAGATGTATTCCGATGAGTTGTATAACTTAAGGACAATAAAGAATTGAATTGGATTCTCTCTTCCACCAACAAAAACTGGGCGCCACCAGATGACTGAAAAAATTGTTGAGTGTGGCGGAAAACATCAAAACAATTAATCAATCAGCCTTCTTATATCACTAAAATTAGCAATTCTTCGCGGCCCATACAATAAATATCAACAGTCTCGTCTCCTCCGTTCTGTATTTAGACGCATGCAGCAAAATGACAGATTCTGCAAAAAAACCCCACAAAAAACCAAAAATTGATAAAACGAGATCAAAATAGAACATTTACCTGAGGAACAGCATGACTGTTGAATAAACAAGAATAATAGTTAGACGAAAGACGTGCGGGACTAGTCAAGATACTGCTCGACAAATAAGTGTCAAATCTCAACCTGTGTTAATTTTAACCTAGGGAACATGGAAGGGTTGGGTTGTCGTTAAAATAATGATTAATAATCACTTAATTATGGAAGCGTATTGCCTTAATAATCTCAAATAATAATCTCAAAATTTAACTGAAAAAGTTGGTATTCAAATGGGGCTCTTTAACGAATTTTTAAATAATTTTCTTTACGAAAACAAAATCAACATATTTGATGTAATTCAAAATAACGTGATGCAATATGTTTAAAAGTCCGAGTCAGTATGAAGAAACCTTGGATTTCCGGATGATCTTAAGTACAGTTAATTGATTTATTGATTGTATATTGTTTAACGTCCCTCTCAAGAATATTTCACTCGTATGGAGACGTCGCCATTGTAGGTATATGCTCGACGCTTATGGCCTTTGAGCAGGGAGATATCTTTATCGTGCCACATCTGCTGTGAGACAGGACCTCGGTTTTTGCGGTCATCCGAAGGACCGCCCCATTTAGTCGCCTCTTACGACAAGCAAGGGTTACTAAGGACCTATTTTAACCCGGTTCCGCACGGGATTAAAGTACACTTGAGAGTAAATTGATATTCATGCATTCAATTTTTTCAAAGTTTCAGCATTGAAACAAAACACGATTAAATGTGGAAAATAAAAGCAGTGTATATTCAAATAAATGTCCTACTTTGAGAGTATATTGTATATGTTGCATCATCACGAAATCATTTTGCATGCTGATACAATCATTTTGCATGCTGATACAATCATTTTGCATGTTGACATAATTTGAAGAAAAATGACGCACGCAATGGGATGAAATATGCCACAATAGAATAAATTTTGCTACGGCGGCATATTTCTGGTCTCCCTCTGCAAAATTTTATTCTTCAGATTACGTGAACATCAAATAGATTCATGTCAACATTCAAGATACATGCAGTAAGTCGACTTGTAAGATACTTATTTCATGAGAAAATGAAATATCAAACTATAGGTTAATTCAGTTCCTATATCCCTAACTGGCATCTATCATACAAGATGTAAATTTCACATGTTGACAAGACTCAACAAAAACAAGACAGAGGATGAAGTGTAGATAAAACAATTGATGACAAGTACATTTCAACAGTGTAAGGAGACTAAAAATAAACTGGAGACGATTAATAGAAGACATGGATTTTAGAATTGTTTAAACTTTAATGTTTACATGAATCCCATTTGATAC
>NC_079164.1:13601018-13653518 GCF_947568905.1 Ostrea edulis | reverse complement strand
CATTCCGCCACTACTATGGATATGTTCTTTTTACTTCGCGTTGTGGTTTTTTTTAATGATGATACGTGTTATATAAAGTATTCAACCCTTTAGATATTTCAAGGTAAATTTGAGTCCGCCTAGAGTGAGGCTAGTAATAAATTAATAAATAAATAAAGTTTTAAACCTTTAATAAAGTTCAACAATTGTATGATAAATACCAAAATAATAATCCCGCGGAATGAATGTGGCTTGAGAGAAAAATATAACTAAATAGGAAAAATAAAGAAACAGTAATCAAAAATACAGGGTGAGGCAACTCCTGATATTTACCTTGTTGCAAGGTTTGGTTCAGAAGAAGCCCCGAGCACGGTTGTGCTCTGGTTTAAATACTATTCTTAACAAAAGAATGAAAGTAAAAGTTGCCTGTAATGTGATTTGATGATAAATCTAGAAGTAACTTATGAGAAATTTTGTAATAAAATACGTTTGAAAATAAAAGATAACTCTCTTCCTGTTTCATGAAATAAACAACTCAAATACGAAGGTAGGAATTTTCGTAGACAAGTAAGTAGAAAATAATAAAATGGAGATAATGTAGACCGACACTATCAAATAATACATGATATCAAACCAGACATTTTGTAGAAGACCAGCAGGTGTCAATGGATATAGGGTGAAGCGACAATAAATGCATTTTAAAGTCTTCCACTTCAATAGCCGGTCTATACTGTTTTTACTTGTCTATCACATTTATGATTAATACTAACCTCAAGAAAAATTGCTTTCTTGAATTCTGGGTCTCTTAATAATGTCTATTTCGAACTCGCTGTTGAAAGACCTCGCAAGACCAAACGTACGGAACAATTTCTACTTACCTCCATTTTTCTTCCTCGCATCTACATAAAATGGCAACAAAAATTTGCTACTTCCTGACTTGAAAAAAAAATTGAAGTGATCTGTGTAATCTTCTGATGAATACAGTCAACATTGCCTCTGTGGTTCGTTTCGTGTTGACTTAGTCTTTATCGTTCAAGGTGATTTGAGTTGCGTCTTCACCATCTCGAGAAAACCTCTTCCATTGGCATATCAACTGCCTTGACGCTATACCCAGAACATATGTGTAATCAGAAAACAGACGATCATGCCTATTTTCAATTGTTATCTCGCTTGCGCTATTAAAATGTATCGTCTAAAGGGAGACAACAGAGTTGTACGTGAGAGAGACACCACGAATTATCTCCCTTCACGTGGACATCCTCGACGAATAGAACTTGTGGCATTATTATGAAGGATGATAACTTGCATGCTTTTGGAGTATGGGACACATATATCAAAAGTAACAAATTATCTTCAGAAACAACACGTGCCAATAGCTTGTTCAAACTTATGCATGCATTAATCTGATTGTAAGCAATCATGTTTATTTTTCAATATATTATCTTTTCAAAATGTAGTGATAGCCATTTCATCGTGAATGCGATGCAGTTGTAAACAATAAATAATACATCTATTTTAAAGACTGGAAATTCGGACAGAAACGAAAGTAGAATATAGATATAAGACATACATTTCATTTTTCACGAAGCGCCAATGCCCTCATGTGTTTTAAAAAAGAAATATATTTCCTCATTCAACACCAACAGAAAACTGTCATCTTTCCTTGGACAATGGCTTGTATGCATGTGTCCATGAAAACGTTCTGATTCATATTTTTCATTGCCATATTTCAGAACATTATTAAATAAACAGAACTAAAGTCTTCATACAGTAGTACAATTCCTTACCAGTGAATGTATCGGTAAGTTCATCCAATGTGTTTTTGTACTTCTTAAGAGTGCAGCAGGGACGTGTTTCGGTCATCTCTTGAATTCATGGATATATCTGTTCGTAACAACGACCTGTGGTCTGTGATACCACAGTATGAAGACATGGGAGCATGCGCCAAGAAATGTGCCTTCTTCTCCAGCTGCCAGTCCTTTACATATAACAGAATAACGAAATATTGTCGGGTATCTATCTATTTATCTGTCTATCTACCCATCCATCCATCTATTCATTCAATCATCTATGTAAAACTTATACGGTACCAATTTTGATGCACCAAATGCGCATTTCGACAAATAATATCTCTTCAATGATGCTCAACCGAAATGTTTGAAATCCGAAATAACTATGAAGTTTTAGATCTAAATATAGCCAAAAACAGTGTGCCAAACAAGTGGAGCCAAATTCGTCCAAGGATAAGAGCTATGCATGAGGGAGATAATCCTTAATTTTGAAATGAATTTCTAAATTTTTTAACAGCAATTAAATATTCATCCGTATTTTCAATCTAGTAACGAAGTACTTAGCTACTGGGCTGTAGAGACCCTCGGGGACTAATAGTCCATCTATCTATTTATCTTTCTATCTACCCATCAATTCATTCATCCATCTATCTATGCCATTTATTTAATCGAAGGTCTTTTGTTGTACACTCTTTATCAATTTGTATTATCTAGGGTCATTCTGAGATTTTTGATGTGCAATCGAGAGATTTCATTCCGGATCCAGGAGCACAGTACTACTATTCTAATGGTAAGTTACTTATTTCTGTACACACAGTCATAAAGATACAGGGCATGAGAATGCTATTTCCAGATGCAAGAAAAAGCAACGGAGGTTTGTATTTTCTGTTGAACATAATTATATCTTCAATTGGATCCACTACATTCTCTTGTGTTTGATAATATATCAAGACCATGTCGTTCAAGAAAGGTGAAGATAACGAACACTTATCAATCTCATAACTCCTATAAGCAATACGAAATAGAGAGTTGGGCAAACATGGGCCCCTGGACACATCAGAGGTGGGATCAGGTTCCAAGGAGGAGTAAGCATCCCCTGTCGACCGGTCACATCCGCTGTGAGCCCTATATCTTGATCAGGTAAACGGAGTTATCCGTAGTCAAAATCAGTGTACCAAGAATGGCCTAACAATCGGTAAACACACCAGACAGCATCTGAATGTAAACGACTGTTGAATCCCCTGCACAATCACCTTGTTTGCCAGTAGCTTGCTTCGATTTAAAAAGTGATCATACGAAGAACAAGCTCTTGCGTATCGAATCAGTCGAGAGATATAAACACCATATGCAAGTGATAAAGGAATATTGCTACACAAATATGGGAAGTTGACGATGGAGAAGATGAAATTATCCCGTTTGTCATAAAGTGGAGTTGTTAGTTTGCCGTTAATATATACTTTCATTAAAATATCTAAGTATGAAGCAGGAGTGGACGACTCTGTGGTATCTTTCATTTTGAGTTTGCCCCGGATCTGACGCTTTGTTATACATCCATATGTACAAGCCTGCTCATTTGTTATGCACAGGAGATCATAAGACTGGGATGAAATTTAAGCAAGCAATCAATGTAGGCTCATAACCCCAGGCCAACGAGCTACGCCTATAAAAAAATGTAAAAGCTAAATTCTGTTGAGTTTTTATAGAAATGATGGAAATCTGAGATTTCATTTAGGTTAAACCTCTAGATCCCCCTGGTTTCCTTACATGTGAAAAACAGAAAGTAGGAACGTAGTAGTTTCCCTTACGTGGAAATTTGACGAAACCATCAAGTGTCTACAGTGGAAACCTACTGGAATCTTTTAAGAAATGAAACTTATAATTCTTTGTTTGATGCATGTATCAAACGAAAAATTGGACGGAAAACTTCATCAATAATGAAAAAGTTTTCCGTCCAATTTTTCGTTTGATATATGCAATTATAAGTTTTATTTCTTATCATTTAATTACGTTTTAAAAATAGAAAAACAAATAGTTTCTCCCATCAAAAAGCTTGAATTAACGTTTTGAAATGGCGCGTAGGAATACATATGAGTAACAATGAAAACAACAACAAAACGGCATGGCTGTGCGTTCAGGTCGAGTACAGTTACTGTGCAGATTTAAATGAATATGCCAAATTAAAGATGTAATGGTTAAAAGTTGAATTAGACATAAAGGAAAATAACAAGTGGTGACTAGATTGCATTGCGTACGAGGAAACGTTGAACACTGGAATGCGACTCGGCTCCACTTCAATATCAAGTAAAACGCTCAACACCTCTTCATCTAAATTCCCCTCGTTGACTGAGCCCCATATAACGCAGTTAATATCTCGCATATCAAAAGTCGCTGCTTGCTCCGTCATGTTATCGAACTCGTAAAGCAGACGATACATACCGGGAACTCGTGTTTACAATCTGTCTACTTCTACCAGTCAGTGTCCTACGTCATCAAGTTTACTAGCCTGCCACGCCATCACTAGGCCTATGTGTGTTGTTTCTTTGAATTATTTGTATCTTATTGATATATTTGGTTGTGTTTATATTTGGTAGCATCAAATGAATGCATTAATCAATTTTCGTTTATAATGCTTGATTGAAAATTCCCGTTCTATAAATACCGCTAAAATTAGAACAGGGAAGACGCATTCCAGAGAAAAGTAGTCCCGCGTGCTTAGTGCAGATGAATTCCGGACGAATTTTTTTTTTTTTTGACTAAGAAATCAAACGAATTTTTCATCCAATCAGCATCGTTGTTAAGTCATCACAGTAAAGGTTATTAAATGATAGATGAAACATGAATTTCCCATTTGTTTCCCGCCATACTTCTAGACTGAAAAGTAGATTTTTCGTCCAGTAAGGAATATGAGGGATGAAAAATATGAGACGGTTGTGAGATTCTTGATTGTTTCATCTTTCTTTCTATTAGCTCAGATTCCAACGACACCAATGACCACAACAACAAAGAAGTCAAGTGGCAAGGGGAGAGGTCAAGCAATTACGTCACTCGCACCCAACGTTACTGAAGCGGAGCAGTTTCCGTCGTCAACATTTCAAGTTCCGGAATCAACCACAACACCTCAAGTTCCGGAATCAACCACAACACCTCAAGTTCCGGAATCAACCACAACACCTCAAGTTCCGGAATCAACCACAACACCTCAAGTTCCGGAATCAACCACAATGTCAACCACAAAATCTGATGTTCCGGAGTCAACCTCAGCGTCAACTACAACACTTTAAGTTCCAGGGATATACACTCCATCTGAAACTGAAGCGACACAATATAACGTAATATGCAGTCGTAACACACAGCATTAGTGTATGAGATGAAAACATTACACGAGAAAACTAACCCAGTCAGAGAGTGCCCTGCCCAGAACTTAAACTTCATATTCGTGTTATTGTATTATCTTTCAAGTTCTTATTAGAAGTGATAGAAATGATTTTCTTTTACCAAAACTGTGCTCTGTTTTTTTTTTAAAAATAAAAATGTTTGCAAAAATTGGTACTTTAACTTTTGAGAAACAATATCAGATCACTTTTTATACTATGTACATATTCCAACTGACTGCATATTTTATGCACGAAATATGAAAATTTATTAATTCGATGTCTGTTATGAAAAATAAGCAAATATAGTTTTTTTTAAACTTTACAATTAAGATATGCATAGAGTCTCAGGATAGTAGTTATCATACTTTATCCAACTTGGATAATTGATTTATTCTTGAATAATAATTCATGAATGCATTCAAAAGACTATATGTCAATTAAGTATAAAACATCCCTTTCATTTATAATATCAAATTCACCAATTTAAAAGTAAAGATATTGCTGTGGTAAGTTTGGATACGTCAATATATGGGTACCTGTAAAGTGCGAAACGAAACGAAATCTACCAAAACGAAACGAAACCCACCGAAACGAAACGAAGCAGATTGTATAATCGAACTCTTTTAATTATAATAATTAAAAATTGTATTTTAGGCCCCTGTTAAAGTTTACACATATAAATAAAATTCTCCTCCCCTTTGATGTAGGCTTTCGGCTTGACTGATACAAAGTTTTAAAAGTTGGAAAGGGGGGGGGGGGGGGGTAAGCACAAAGTACATAAATACCATGTGCAATTAGCTTCGGATCCATAAATTTCAGAACGGAAGGTTACAGTCTCACAGGTCAGAAGTCTGGGGAAACACACTAAACGAGGGATGGGGTCGTCGGCGTTGGATCCGCTTTTGGGCATAAATACATGTTTCAGTGTTTTTTGCTCTAAAGACACATATATGTATACATGTGGATATTGTGTATTTGTATGTAGTATATCAAACGGTGGATTCTGAATATGTCCTCCCGGTCTCTTTGTGATTTCTGCTTAAAATTCCTTTGTTCTTAAGCCTTTTCAGTTTACAAAATGCCGACCTCCTCCTAATACTATAGCATTAAAAAAATTCCGTTTTCTGTCCCGTTTTCAATTCTTAGCAACACCCCAAATGTATAGATTTTTTCCATTATTGAAAGTACTCGCACCTCAGCAGTTAGAGATAAAATAAGAGGTTAAGAGCTCTTCCTGCTTTCAATTTTCTCAGACACCAGCTTCTTCAAACAATATATCTATGCCCAAAGGCGGATCCAACGTCGGCGATCCCACCCCTCGTATAGTGTGTTTCCACAGATCTCTGAGACTGTAACCCTTGGTTCTGAAATTTATGGATCCGAAACTAATTGTACATGGCATTTAATCCACTACGGAAATGTACTTTGTGCTTACCCCCCCCCCCCCCCTTTCCAACTTTTAAAACTTTGTAACAGTCAAGCCGAGAGCCTACGTCAAAGGGGAGGTGAATTTTATCTATATGTGGTAACTTTCATAGGGGTCTAAGAAACCATTTTTAATTATTATAATTAAAAGAGTTTGGTTATACAATCTGTTTCGTTTCTTTTCGGTAGGTTTCGTTTCGTTTCGGTAGATTTCGTTTCGTTTCGGTAGATTTCGTTTCGTTTCGTTTCGCACTTTACAGGTACCCGTGAATATATGAAGAATATCAGTATTTTCATTTTATTTATTAACTGTATCTATATTCTGTAATATACAGTATGTAGAATATCGGTATTGTCTTACTTGATTTATAACATGTACCTGTAAAATATACGACCTCTGCTTTTTGTCACTTTGTTTGACCTTGCCTCATGTACCATTGTATTTATAGTTTGAGTGAATAAACAGAATTCAATAGAAGTGAAGGTAGATAGATCAATGTACTCTCTGTTTCTATTCCTGATCAATATGCAGCAGAAATTGATCTCCACAGCTGTCACTTCCCTCACTTATCAGCACAATTCTTCACAATACCAAGTGGTAAGATTGTTGATTTTTTTATTCTGTGTTATCATTCTATTATTGTTAGATTAGTGAATTAATTACCAAAGATATATAACTTATCCTTTCGATTAGTTACCGAGTATTTTAATTTTCAGAACAGCCACCACGATCATGCTGCTTAGTTCCAGAAAACGTAACAAGCCATTACTTTATTTTGTGGGGATAGTTTCACTCTTATATATAGTCTTTGAAGTTTTTGTTGGTTCTTGGAAAACAATGCCAAAAGTCAACAACGATAATAAATCATTGAAACGTATGTCTTACCTCAGTTATAATCAAACTTTTAGAATTCTTTACTATAATCCACCATCGTGGTTCAAGACATTTAATTTCAGCAATTGTGAGCATTCGAACTGTGTGATATCCACTGACAGAACAGTTCTCCGTGACAGCGATGGGGTTATCTTCAATCACGCTAATCTTCCATCAGACCCACCTAATAAGAACCCCAAACAGAAGTGGATATTTTCTTGTTCTGAAAGTCCCTATTACGGCATGAAAACATGTACTACTCCACAATGGCGTAACAAATTCGACTGGACCATGTCCTACAGACACGACTCGGACTTCTACTTCGGTTACGGAGACATTGTCGTGAGGAAAGGGGTGATTCAGAAAGATTACGAAGAAATTTATAAACGGAAAAAGAAACTTGTAGCTTGGATAGCCAGTCATTGTGATACACAGAGCAGGCGTGAACGATACGTAGAAGAGATGTCACAAATCGTCAAAGTGGATGTTTTTGGAGACTGCGGAAGCCTTAGCTGTGAAAAATACCACGGAAATGACAATGACTCCTGCCATGATTATGTCACAAGAGATTACAAATTCTACTTAGCGTTTGAGAACTCGCTCTGCAGAGACTACACAACAGAAAAGTTTTACTTCTTGTATGAATATGATAAACCTATCATTCCCGTAACTCTGGGCTCCTTTACAATTGCAAACTACTCACATGGAGCGGTATATATTGATGCGAATAATTTCAGGACTCCTTTTCGTCTCATGAGGCGTCTATTGGCTCTTGGAAATAACAAGGATGCTTATATAGATCTTCTGAGAAAAAAGGACAAATTCCGTTCTTTGACGTCACAGCAGACGTTTGAAATCGCTATGTGTAAGATATGCAAGTATCTGAGTCTACAAAAGCCGGGGCGGCCAAATTGGAACATTGCAGATTGGTTCTTTGGCGAGGAACATTGTCATTCTCCTGATAAGACCGTCATCCCTTTGAAAAAAGAAAAAATTAACCTTGACGAGGCTCGAAAGTACTTAAATAAGGTTTGACGAATAAACACAAAAAAAATAACTTCTTAGGAAAAATGAATAACACAAATGGTTATTTGTTCGGAGGGGTTACATTTAATGTAGGTATAATGAATAGATGCGTGAACTTGTATCTTAGTGTTGCAGTGGTTTGTATCGTTATCGGTGTAGTGAAAGAACACGCAGAAATCACTGTACGGTAGAATAGAAACTAATTTCAGTGAGATTCGTCGAGGCTGGATATTTGGACTGACGCCTCTTCCGAATCTCAGACCAGTGTCACACAAAGTGATTCGGGAAATGTTGCCTGAACTTCGTCCGCTTGTTGTGATTAAAATGACTTAAACTGAATTTCTTGTCCGCATTAACTTTTCGCCTTAGACATCCTATTAACTCCTTATCACAATGAAACATCTTACCCTTACATGGTGTAAATCCCACAGAAAATTAAGTTGGCTATTTTTGAAGCCGTTGCAAATGGCCACCATTTCATATTTACCTTCTCAACACTGAAGAGTCCCGATAGTTTAGGACTCCTTCTAATAGATTGTTTAAAAATTACAGTTTTCTTTTTATTACGTTTAATGTTTATGCTTAAATGCTTTGTATAAAGTAATATGATTGCCAATCAGTTAAGTTCTGTATTTTCAAACTATCATGAAATATACTCTCGGAATTCTCTGTTTACAGACTGTTCTAATGAGGTGAATGATGTGTATATAACTGTGAATGAGAAGTATAATAATTGTAATGATGAGTTTATGACTGTAATGAAGATTGCATGGTTGTGATGATGTACAGATTCATGTAACTGTTCTGCGGTGTAAATAACTGTTATGAGGACTATGAATGTAACGAAATTTCTATCGCTGTAATGAGGTGTATTGGACTCATGTAATGCTGTGTCTATAAGTGTTTTGATGTACATGTAGTAATGTATCTTTGCTCCTCACGAAAATGTTAACAGCTGTGAAGGAGAAACTTCAAACTTACTGTGCGACTACATATGCCAGAAGTGGTGTTAATCAAATGTGGATACTAAAAAATTCTAAAGAACTTTTAGTAAACTTGAAATCGCAGAATTTTTCCCAAATCAATAACATTAAAACCTATGACTTTTCAACACTATACACAACCTTTCCTCACGATAAATTAAAGACTAGACTTTTTGACATCATAGACAGTTACTTCTTCAACAAAAACGGAAAAAGGAAATATTCATATCTAGTGATCAGTCATTTAAAAACTTACTTTGTTAAACACCACTCTGATTCCACGCACAAGTACTCTGAAGTTGAAATAAAAAATATGCTAGAGTTCCTCATTAACAATATCTCCATGGTCTTGGGTGATCAGGTCTTCCAACAGTCTGTTGGAATTCCCATGGGCACGAATTGTGCTCCTTTGTTAGCTGACCTGTTTTTATATTCATATGAAGCAGAATTTATTCAAAAACTTCTACGTGAGAAGAAAAAAATCTCTCGCTGTGTCCTTCAATTCGACTTTTAGATATATCGATGACGTTTTGTCTATTAACAAGGATAGCTTTCATTCATATGTCGATTTGATATATCCCTGTGAGCTCGAAATAAAGGACACCACAGAGTCGTCCACTTCTGCTTCATACTTAGATATTTTATTGAAAGTAGACATTAACGGCAAACTGACAACTCAACTGTATGACAAACGGGATGACTTCAGCTTCTCCATCGTCAACTTCCCATATTTATGTAGCAATATTCCATTATCACCTGCATATGGTATTTATATATCTCAATTGATTCGATATGCAAGAGCTTGTTCTGCGTATAGTCAGTTTTTAAATCGAGGTAAGCTACTGACAAACAAGTTGATGGTACAGGGATTTCAACAGTCTCGATTGAAGTCAGCATTTCGCAAATTCTATGGTCGTTATAACGATCTACTTCGTCAGTACAACCTCGCATTGAGTCAAATGCTGTCTGACGTGTTTCATACCGATTGTTAAGCTGTTCTTGGCACATTTATTTTGACTGCGGATAACTCCGTTTACCTGATCAGGATATAGGGCTCACGGCGGGTGTGACCGGTCAACAGGGGATGCTTACTCCTCCTAGGCACCTGATCCCACCTCTGGTGTGTCCAGGGGTCCGTATTTGCCTAACTATCTATTTTGTATTGCTTATAGGAGTTATGAGATTGATCACTGTTCGTTATCTTCACCTTACATCTTAAAGTTGTGTATGACTCTAATGAAGTATATAAGACTGTAGAAAGGTGTGTATGACTGTGATGAGTTATATAAAACTGTAGATTGATTGTCATATATCCCGTCGAGAATTTTTCACTCATTGAGACGTCATCAGCAGGTGCAGTACCAGAAAATTAGACTTATGCTTGGCGCTCAGGGCCGTAGTAGTGAGGGTTCTTTAACAAGCTAACGCCTGTTGCGACAAGGGACCTCTTTTTTCCGAAAGACCAGTGATTCTCACTTCTAAATGCCGAGTATTTGGCGAAGAAACAATTTTAACGTCTTGGGTTTGACGCGGCCATGGCACAAGCGGAGCTCGAATTCACGACCTCCCGGTTACAAAGCGAACTCCAAGTGTATGACTGTAATAAGGTATATAAGACTGTAAAAAGTCGGTATGATTGGAATGACGTATATAAGATTTTAAAAAGTTTTGTATGTTGATTGATTGATTGTATTGCTCGAGAATTTTTTACTCATATGGAAACGTCACCATTGTCGTTGAAGGGCTGTAAAATTTAGGCATGTGCTCGGCACTTACGACCTTTTAGCAGACAGGGATTTTTATCGTGCCACACCTGCTGTGACACGGGACCTCGGTTTTTGCAGTCTCATCCGAAGGATCGTTCCATTGAATCACCTCTTACGACAAGCAAGGGATACTAAACCGGATCCCCTCGGGGGTTGTTGTGTATGACTGCAATGAGATATATAAGATTGTAAAAAGTTTTTGTATGACTGTAATATACAAGATTATAAAAAGGTGGTTATGACTGTAATAAGGTATAGAAACTGTCAAAAGGTGTGTATGGCTGTACTGAGATATATAAGTCTATAAGTAGGGTACTGTGATTGTAATCATGTTTACAGGACTATATGATTATTTTTAGCTGTCCATAAGTGTAATGAGTTGTTTATGATTTTTATGAGGTGTTTATCACCGTAATGAGGTGTCTATAACTGAAATAATATGTATGAACGGTTTAGGATTTAAAACCAGCGTTAGTAAAGAGAGACATAATGAGAAAATTTAAACTTCGGGTTTTTGGTCAAGGGGCCAATATTGGAAATTCTTTTAATCCTGCTTAAAAGCGATTATTTAAAAAAAGTGTAAGATAATTTTGTTTATCAATATTTTTTAAGTTTGGTTGCTAGTAAAGGATATACCTTTATCTCAAACAAGACGATCTTTCATCTTGAGACATTTTAGAATCCCAGACTTCATTACGAGGCTACGTCAGTGTCTTCACGGGTCACTGCATAAAACTTCCGTGAAAACCCATTAAAACCTTTTAATTGGAAAAATATACACCTTATTGATATATCTCTTTTGGCATTGGTGTCACACTCTACAACTCTTAACTTTGTGTGAGATCCAATATGTGTGTATTTCTTCAGAAAGCCCAGATATGTTTCTGTTGTAGTTAACAAGTATTATACTACATGTAAATGCACCATTATACGCATTTTTTACCAAATTTATCATGTGTGCAGATCCAGCTTTATATTCTGACAATGTTCATCAAATGTTTTTGTTCTCAATACCTTCCTGTCCTTGAAATATGAATAATTTATCAGATTATAGAATGATTTGCCAAATATCGACATTGTATATATAGAGGATATCTATATTGCGTGTTTTGATATTTGGTTTATCCAACGAGTTGATATGGTGTATTTATTCGCGAGGCTTGCCGTGCGAATAAATACACCATATCAATGAGTTGGATAAACCAAATATAAAAATACGAAATTATAGATGTTCTATTTCTCTCATACGTCTTCTTTTCACTTGATTTTGAGATGATCCCCAGTATGGTAGAAACAGCTGATTGAATTTGTTTTGAATCCGTGGCTCAGACGTCGTGCTTAATCTGTCTACCTTACGCGGGAAAAAATAGTGCGCGTATAAACCATTAATATTCAGTACAAAGGGTCATTTTTATAAAAGAAACCATGGATAAAAAGTTTTAGAAGGGATTATATTTTATAATTAATAATGGTTTTGCCATTCCAACAAAGTAACAACTATTGACCAAGTATTTTTTTTTTTTTTTACGTAGGTCTGACCTTCTGATAAAAGTTTGATGTCGTCGTCGTTTTGAAATAAACATGTGAAATAACGATCAATGAAAGTAATATTTTAATGCAGCGTTATTAGAATGTTCAACAGTTTACAATGAAAAGTAGAAGTGTTTGTGCATTTGGTTTTATTTACGTACATGTAGTTTGTTTGGATCTAAGGGCGAGAGGAAATCCTGAGGCACTTTTTAAAAATAGACCTAGCCTAGTAAGTAAAGCTGTTGAGATTTGTTACATTTAATATGCTCCAGAAAAAAGAGACTGTGCTTGTGAATACTTGTTACCGCAGCATGTCGAGGTACTTTCGATTAGGCTTGTCCAGTAGGCCGTCGATTCCTTGTCGATGATAATAATGTGCACATATTTTTGTTTTCTGGTCGTAATTTTGAGTAGGCCTAGTTACAGACCGAGTTGGCATTTTTGTGGCCGGTAACTTGCATTATATGTCAGTGGGGGCAACATCATTTTAAATTTTGCTATAAAAGAAATTCTAAATAAATACAGAATAATAAGTTTTACGCTTTATTTCATGCATAGATATGCATAAACACAGAAAATATGTTGACCATCCAAGCGGGGACAGTGTCAAAAGTAGTTCGGACTGGAAGTGCTTTATCAAACAGGCGTGTGATAAAGCCAATGCTTTATACAGCACACGTATGAGATAAATCTACTATTTACAATAACACATACTCTCTGAATCTACAATTTTATTTGTCCAGCTGTATACAATTATTTACATAGCTAATTACTTCGTTACTAGCTTGAAAATACGGATGTATATTTAATTGCTGTTATAAAATTTAAAAATTCATTTCAAAATTAAGGATTATCTCCCTCACGCATAGCTCTTGTCCTTGAACGAATTTGACTCCACTTTTTTGGCACACTGTTTTTGCCTATAGTAGCTCTAAAACGTCATTGTTATTTCGATTTCAAACATTTCGGTTGAGCATCACTGAAGAGACATAATTTGTCGAAATGAACATCTGGTGCATCAAAATTGGTACCGTATAAGTTTTACATAATAGAAACTCTAGCTATAGCTCCCTTCCTTTGTGAATATGTCGTTTGATTCATAATCAGTTTGTAATCTTTATATGCTAATTTTGCCCATGCATAGTTTAAATTCTAATGATTCACCGATTGCACTACCAATAAAAGATTTGAATCAATCTTTAATTTCATACTTAAAAATGAAAGTTAGACAAACAATACACGTCTTCATCATTAAGATCATAACACAGGTATGAATTGTTTTCAGATCAACCCCTTACTAGAGAATTCATCAGTTTTGAAAACACGCATATGTTGATTATTTAGATATTAGAACTATGTAGAGATAATCTACTACTCGTATAATTATAGACAAGCAAATGCAACCATACAATACGCCAGTTTCGAGATACGAACTCTTCTGTATAGGAGGTACATTTAGTGGAACTTTGAATGCCTAAGTGGGACAGAGTGGATATACAACCAACGAGGAAGACGATGAAATGTATTAAAAGCGGCTTCTCTTTAAATATGTAAATGTAGGAAATAATAAATACTATCGAAAGAAATGTTTCACCGAAGTGGAAACATACAAACAATGTCATATTTGCAAGAAATATCTTGGATATGATACTTATGACGAACGAAATAACGTGATGGGATAAGAATTCTATGTGTTTAATTACTTCCTAAATACTTATCACTTACTTAGTTTGTGTATCAATCGAATTCGGGTTATCAGACAGCGTATGAGAAACTTACTGAGTACATTCACTTACGCTGTGATGAATATCTGTCCCACTCCCGCGTGTAAACAAATTCTTTAGCGCCTTACTATGTACGAGAGTTCTCCAAAGGGAAATAACTCGGACGTATCTCGAAACCGGCGTATTGGAAGAGATCTCAGTTTTAAAATTTCCGTGGTTAAATATACTGTATCTAATTAATATATTTTTAAAACTTTATAACTAAAACTGAATTCATACCATATGCTCCATCAAATATTTTTTTTAATTTAAAAACTAACTTGGTAAGTACAGGGTTGACTCTAGATTTAAAGTATGGTAGAGAGCAGATATTTAGGTAACATTTAGACGAAATGAAGAAGTAATAAAAAAAACACAAAAAACATAGAGACTTGAGCCAGTTTAGGTTGACTCCAGTATTGATATACAAGTGTGCATACATGTACATGCTCTTCTCGGTGCGTGCGCAACAACCCGTGACCATGTCCACAGCATCTATATATACATGATATACCTTGCATGTATTCCGTTAATTTTAACGATAGTATTAACAGGACCTACTTTTCATGAATGATTATATTAAATCCCCCTTGATTTTTATCTGTACTTCTCTTGTATAACAAAGATTTTAGAATACTTGTTTTATTTCCTATCTTTATCAGACTGTAAATAGAGGAAACATTCTCAAACATAATCGTTGAAATAACCTGGTACGGTAGCCCGATAGTCCACCCAATGGCCAGTAAATGATACGCCCCATTAGATTATTACGTACACGGAAAGAAACTTGAGATCATCGTTATAAAAGTATGCTAGTGCATGTATATGAATTCAACAAAAGAAATTTAAATGCCCGTTTTTTTCTCTATAAATGAACTGACGTATATGTGTCTACATGATTTAAATACCCATCTGGGGGGACAGCCTTCTGTTTGCAGTCTGCTATAGTACATATCTCTCGATCACCGAGTGGATTTGTAAAACTACCGACTTTCGTTGGACTATTCATCGACTGTGATCCATCGAGGATTACACAAAGTCTAGGACCTTAATATGATCGAGGGAAACACCTGTCGAAATGTACCAACTACACACAGTATCTTTGTCAAATCAAAGGATCTACTTTTCAGTGATTATGTGTATTGGACTAGTTATGATCGTGTTTCAGGGTTTAGCCATTAAGAACTACAAAGGCAACACGGCACGGAACGAAGCCATGATGCATTCAATTTTGTATTTCAACCCTCCTCCTTATTTGCAACCACCACACACATGGAGTTTTTCATCCTGTAGGTATTCTCGATGCAGCATTACGACGGACAAAAATCAGCTTAACACAAGTAAAGTTGTGATATTCTACCAGTTCCTGATGCCACCCTATCCACCACCCAAACAAGAGGGTCAAAAATGGATCTTCTTGTCAGACGAAAGTCCTGTGAACACACATAATACCAGTACTCTGCATGGATGGAACAATAAATTTGATTGGGTGATGAGCTACAGGTTGGATGGCGATTTCTATTACGGATACGGCGAACTGATGCCACGCACAACTCCGGTGGTAAGGAATTATTCGGCTATTTATTCACACAAAAAGTTCGACGTGTCTTGGATTGTAAGCCATTGTGAAACTCACAGCAGACGAGAGGAGTACGTGAGGGAACTGAGGAAATACATCCCCGTCGATATTTTCGGCAAATGTGGAAGTTTTAACTGTGGTCCAAAGACAGGAAATGAAAACGATACATGTCATTATTTGGCCTCTAATAATTATAAATTCTACCTAGCGTTCGAAAATTCTCTATGTAGAGACTACACATCTGAAAAATATTATTTCATTTATCTATATGATATGCCTGTGATTCCTGTAATTCGCGGGGCTTTCAATGGAAAGACTTATCTTCGTCAAGGAACTTTCATTGATACAAACGACTTCGATTCGCCAAAGCTTCTAGCAGACTATTTAAAGCGTGTCGGAGATAACAGAACAGCGTATATTAATTTATTGAAGAGAAAGGATGAATATGTATCGAAACGCTTGAGCGACATTCTTCAGTCTTCATTGTGCAAACTGTGTGAAAGACTTCATTCCAAAAATCTTACTTCGAGGCAGTATGACATAAAAGATTGGTATTTTACAAATCAGTGCAGTAGGCCAACTGATTTGAACATTTAAACATTTCAATAAACCAATTATCTATTGTCTTCAATATGTGCCGCTTTATTACAGTGTAGATTAAAACGATAATGCAAGATGATCTTCCAAAATTAAATTGAATAGTGTGTTTTTCATACAGTCATATACATTAAGCATGAAAGAGAACTATGGACGTTGTGGATGTCAGGGAAACATACGAAACATTTCAGCTCGTCACACACTCATCACCGACCCCTGATGATTATCTGTTTAGTCGAATCCAATTACATTCAGGAATTAAGAGTAAGCATTCTACATTCTAAGCTTGGAATTTCTCACTAATCCATTACACTTCTTTACAATATCATGTAGTCAGTTTTTTAAAACATTTGCTAAATGTCAATATCTTTGTTGAAATAGGAATAGAGATCGACAAGGGTGCAGTTTATGAATAGAGATCGACAAGGGTGCAGTTTATGGTGGCGAAACGGAATAATATCCACCTCCACATCCACCATGCTACTACTTCGTTCTAGAAAACATAGGAAGAAGTTGATGATTTGTGGAATAATGGTATCTCTGTTCATCATGCATCAAGTTTTCAGTAGTTTTTGGCCAATGAAGTCGAATATCATTGAGGAAAATAATTCATTCAGACATAAGTCTCAGTCAAGTACGGATCAAACAGTCAAAATTCTTTACTATAACCCACCACCTTGGTTTAGGGGATTTAACTTCGGGAATTGTGAATACTCACATTGCATGATATCAACAAACAGAACAAACATAAGTGACAATGACGGAGTTATATTTAATCACGATCACCTCCCATCGGAGCCACCTAATAAGAATCCCAAACAGAAGTGGATATTTTCTTGTTCAGAAAGTGCATACTACGGCGTGAAAACTTGCGCTACTGCACAATGGCGTTACAAATTCGACTGGGTCATGTCTTACAGACACGACTCGGACTTCTACTTCGGTTATGGAGACATCATCGTGAGGAAAGGGGTGATACAGAAAGATTACGAAGAAATATATGACCAAAAAAAGAATTTGATTGCTTGGATAACAAGTCATTGTGATACACATAGCAAGCGTGAACGATACGTGGAAAAGATGTCTCAGATTGCCACCGTGGATGTGTTTGGGAGGTGTGGAACCTTCAAGTGTGAAAGATACACCGGGTATGAAAATGACTCCTGCCATGACCTTGTCGCAAGAGATTACAAATTCTACTTAGCGTTTGAGAACTCACTCTGCAGAGACTACACAACAGAAAAGTTTTATTTCCTTTATGAATATGATAAACCTATCATTCCTGTCATTATGGGTTCCTTTACAGTTGAAAACTACTCACGGGGAGCTGTATATTTTGACGTCAATAACTACCACTCCCCACAGCACCTCGCTAGAGATTTAGTGGCTCTCGGAAACAACAAGGATGCTTATATACATCTTCTTAGAAAAAAGGACAGATTTAGTGCTTTGACTTCACAAGACACCTTTGCGACTTCTATGTGTAAGATATGCGAGTATCTTATCCTGAGGAAACCAGGGCGTCTAGATCTGGACATTGCAGATTGGTTCTTTGGCGAGAAGCATTGTCTTTCCCCTGATCAAATCGGTATCCCCAGGAAAAAAGAAAACATCAACATTGAAGAGGCTCGGAAATACTTAAACAAGGCATAAAGAATAAAATGCGTTACTGTATTGAAATGAAACCTAAGTTCACTTCAGTAATTCATGTTCAAATAATCTGTGGATTTGTTTGTTTAAAGGTTATTTTTCATTTTGTACAAAGTAATCAATAACTCCGAAATATGAATAAAATGTTCGATTCACATTTACTATAGCGCAATAACAAATAGAAGCCTAGACTGCAAGATGAAATTCCATGCTATGTAAATAAGAGAGCTATTTATGATCGACGACTAACTGACCTTTCAAAAATGAATCTTTGACATTTGAAATAAATTTTTTGAACCTTTGATTCTTACATGATAGATTAAAAACAATAATGATATACGCAATACATAACAATTCGCGCACTATAAACGTAAACGAAGACAAAAAAATCAAATGCTTTGTTATGTTCACGTGCAGTAGGAGTTATAAAAGATAAATTCTTAATTATTATTTCGTATTTATTTAGGATTACTGGTTTTGGATCTTTATTTCAAACTTTAAACATTGTAATTAGAATTTGATTGCATCGGTTGATCTTCAGAGATAGCTTTTCACACGTGGTTATATCTTATATTTGACATTTCTTTCCTGTCCAAAGGTATCGATACCATGCGTTCTCAGTCGTTATTGATATATGGTCTGATCTTAGACTTGTGCTTCTTTTGAACATGTAATGCTTACTCTCCTTAATTTCAGTCTTGTAAATTTACATTTTACCGTTTCCTCCTCGTGTTACGGCTTGTTTGTAAATCATTCCATTGGTTAACAAGTACGAGCACGGAAGGAGTTGTCAAAGATAAGACATTTGTGAGCTTCTCCACCAAATTTCTTTATGAAATTCAGTGTCTTTAAATTTTTTTTATGGATTTGGTTGGATTTGCGATAAATTGGGAACTTTAAAATTTTTGTCATTATTCCAAATGCCCTTAAATACTTTTCCGGTCCCATCTAACATCTAATTACATTTTTCGCTGATAATATTAGCACATATTCTGTGATGTACTGGTATATCACAATAGCTTACTAAGTCTACATTATAAAAGTCATATAGAATAAGGACTAAAGACCTCCACTCCTTTCTATTCAGTATTCGTTGTGTTTCTATGGCTTTAGCTCTGAATCTCGTTATCAATTCACCTTCGTTGGTACCTCGCAAAGTTGTTTTAGTCATGTTTGTTTTCGTGTTCTTTCTCTTAATTCAACATTCGTACTGTTCTCTGGTAATCATTTTGGAAAGTAGTCAAGCAGATATCTTTCTGTTAATCTTTCGGGGTCAGAACCATCAAACAGTTTACATCTTTACCTAAGTAACACATTCTTCCTAACAATGCATCCTTTCATCCCTAAATAGCTTGATGTTCTAACATTCTGTACTATCTTGATGTTCTAACATTCTGTACTATCTTGATGTTCTAACATTCTGTAGTTATCTTGATGTTCTAACATTCTGTACTATCATGATGTTCTAACATTCTGTACTATCTTGATGTTCTAACATTCTGTACTATCTTGATGTTCTAACATTCTGTACTATCATGATGTTCTAACATTCTGTACTATCTTATGTTCTAACATTATGTACTATCTTGATGTTCTAACATTATGTACTATCTTATGTTCTAACATTCTGTACTATCTTATGTTCTAACATTATGTACTATCATGATGTTCTAACATTCTGTACTATCTTATGTTCTAACATTCTGTACTATCTTATGTTCTAACATTATGTACTATCTTATGTTCTAACATTCTGTACTATCTTATGTTCTAACATTATGTACTATCTTGATGTTCTAACATTATGTACTATCTTATGTTCTAACATTCTGTACTATCTTATGTTCTAACATTATGTACTATCATGATGTTCTAACATTCTGTACTATCTTATGTTCTAACATTCTGTACTATCTTATGTTCTAACATTATGTACTATCTTATGTTCTAACATTCTGTACTATCTTATGTTCTAACATTCTGTACTATCTTATGTTCTAACATTATGTACTATCTTGATGTTCTAACATTCTGTACTATCTTATGTTCTAACATTCTGTACTATCTTATGTTCTAACATTCTGTACTATCTTATGTTCTAACATTATGTACTATCTTGATGTTCTAACATTCTGTACTATCTTATGTTCTAACATTATGTACTATCTTGATGTTCTAACATTCTGTACTATCTTATGTTCTAACATTCTGTACTATCTTATGTTCTAACATTATGTACTATCTTGATGTTCTAACATTCTGTACTATCTTATGTTCTAACATTATGTACTATCATGATGTTCTAACATTCTGTACTATCTTATGTTCTAACATTATGTACTATCTTGATGTTCTAACATTCTGTAGTTTTCTTGATGTTCTAACATTCTGTACTATCATGATGTTCTAACATTCTGTACTATCTTGATGTTCTAACATTCTGTACTATCATGATGTTCTAACATTCTGTACTATCTTATGTTCTAACATTCTGTACTATCTTATGTTCTAACATTATGTACTATCTTATGTTCTAACATTATGTACTATCTTGATGTTCTAACATTCTGTACTATCTTATGTTCTAACATTCTGTACTATCTTGATGTTCTAACATTCTGTACTATCTTATGTTCTAACATTCTGTACTATCTTATGTTCTAACATTCTGTACTATCTTATGTTCTAACATTCTGTACTATATGTTGCAGATGACAAAAGCCTTGATCTTGGATGTTCTGAAGTCTCTATACAGCTATCTTAAATTTTCCTAATGTTCAGCTCCACCATCAGATGTTAAGATTTAACTTTACCAATAATCTTCATGAAGTAGGGGTATATGTGGGTTAAGGGACATACTTAAACTTTATCATGCTTGCTTTCCTCTCTAGCGACGATGATTTGTCTTGTTTACAACATAGGGGTGAAGGCAAAGTAAAGCAATGTCGTCTGCGAAGTTAAAGTTAAAAAAAACAATTCCTACCTCATCTTCGTTCGAAAATACAATAAACAGCAAGTGATATATGATTGCGCCCATGACAAAAGGTCCTTATGGCTTATTTAAGAGAACAAAGAAATAACGTCACAAAGATTTGACGTTACGTAGGCCTAGAGCGCCATACGTAAAGATGCATATGTACACGCACATGATTCAAAACCACGTGTTAGATTTAATCATATTTATAAGATATGCACGCTTTAAACCAAACCAAAAAGACAATTTGGAAACAATAGGTTTGAATGAAATATTGATAGAATTTATGATATTTAATTTTAAGAATCTGAATGTTCTGCGACGGTTTCTTTCGGCAGCGGACCGGCAAAAATAAAACATGTAGGTAACAGCAGATATTGCAGCGCAATTCCATGAAGGTTCATCTAAGATTGTGTTTATTTCTTTGAACAATTAATCCTGAATGAGTCTGAGGTAAAAAAAAACAAAAACAATTCATAATTTTCAATACAAAAGTTTAATCCACTTTCTAAAAATTTATGATCCGCCTCGGCTGCGGCAATGTGTACACTGTCAAGTCGATGTTGAACAAACAATTTGTGATACATCCCCAATTTATTAGGTTATACCCTATCATAATTCATTATTTGTTATACATAATTTACAGAGTAGTAAAAAGTCATGAAAAACTTGAATATTTTTGGGTTTAGAAGATTCTGTATGAAAAATTTGCGCGTCTGGTAATTCTATTTATAAATACAAGAGAGATAACTCTTTGACAATAACTTAGTTACTGAGGTACCCCAAAGGAAAATGAAAGGTGAAGATAACAATCATCGAACAGTGATAAATCTCATAAATCCCGTAAGCAATTAAATAGATAGGCCTAGTTGGGCAAACACGGACCCCTGGACACTGAATTGATGTGTTAATTTAACCAAATATGAAAAGTTCACTTGCTAGTCACATGTTTATTAAACAATTATTAGCAGATGCAAATATATCACATTAGCCAGTGGCGGATTTAATGGGGGCGCAGCCGGCGCGCGCCCCCACTAAAATTTTCAAATTTAAGGTAAATAGTTTAGAAAAAATGTAAACGATAAAAGAAGCAATAATATCTTCCACTTTCGGAGAAATGAATGACCAAATCTTTTGATTTATTAAATTACTTTTATTGGGAGAACTTCATTTTTTCTTTAAAAAAAAAAACCCTAAAATTTGCGTCATTTTATTAATTTCGCCCGATCAAAAAATGACAAAAAAATAGTGAAAAGGACTACATATATGAGACATATTTCACGCCTCATAAAAACTGTAAAATCCAGGAGCTTCCGGGGGCTCGCCCCCTGAGCTCCCATCAAGGTCGCCCTGGACCCATTAGGGGCCTCAAGACGGCCCCACACCCCCTGTCTAAAAAAGTGAGCCCCCTTTTACCGCGATTCCTGGATCCGCCCCTGTTAGCAGATTTGAAGTCAGATTGTGCAATCTTTGTAACATATATTTAGGATTTATATCTCTTTCCGGTCTTATAAATTCATTTGAAGCCGACATTAAGGGTTTTCGGAAGACGAATAAGTTATTAACACATTTACAGTCATTGGTCTTTTGACGGTTTCTGACACATTTTAGGCCTATAATTTTCCAAAGGGGGGGGGGGGGGGGCAGCTAGCGGGAATGTTCGGGAAAAAAGAAATTTAAAGAACGCAGAGGAATTTTGAATAATTATTGACAAGCAAGCAAAAAAAAAAAAAAAAATTAAATCATATTTTTTTTAAAAACCCACCCAAATGCATGGGTATAAGAATTGAAACCTAAATCGTGTTATCATTCCCTAACTTCGAATGCAAAATATTTGGGGTAAGTAAAAACAAAGAAAAGATTAACTTATCAAAAAATAGGACACCTTCCCCTCCCTACCTCCACCCTGGTTCTACGTGGCTAGTTTTTAGAATATAATTCAGGAAGCATTGATTTAAGATATCGAAAACAAATACTCACTGAAAATAGAGAAATTGATTTTTTGAAGAAAAAAAGACAACTACAAAAAGAAAAATAATGATAAAACACAACCAAAAAAAAAAAAAAGAAAAAAAATAGAAAGAAAAGAAAAGAAAAAAATGATTTTGATACTCGTTTAATATTTACCCCCTTTGAAGACTGTTGACAATACATTGACTATCAACGATATCGATAATAAAACATACTTTGGCAATATTTTTCTCATTTGTAAGACTGTCTTCGTGTGCTACTTGTTTGTTAGACTGTGTATGTCGGTCAAGTTTCATTAGGTGGGGTTTTGTTCTTTGTTGTTTTTTTTTTGGGGGGGGGGTGTCCTAGTTGTTTTCTGCACCAGAGTGGTTTGTTAAAGAATGTTTAATTACCCGTGTGTGTCAGAGTGTTTAATTACTCATGTGCGTCAGAGTGTTTAATTACCCGTGTGTGTCAAGGTGTTTAATTACCCGTGTGTGTCATAGTGTTTAATTGCCCGTGTGTGTCAGAGTGTTTAATTGCCCGTGTGTCAGAGTGTTTAATTGCCCGTGTGTGTCAGAGTGTTTAATTACATGTACCAGTATGCGTCAGGGTGTTTAATTATCTGACGTGTGTGTCAGAGTGTTTGATTACATGTACCAGTATGCGTCAGGATGCTTAATTATCTGTGGGTGTTTAATTATCTGACGTGTGTGTCAGAGTGTTTGATTACATGTACCAGTATGCGTCAGGATGTTTAATTATCTGTGTGTGTCAGAGTGTTTGATTACATGTACCAGTATGCGTCAGGATGTTTAATTATCTGTGTGTGTCAGAGTATTTAATTGCCCATGTGTCACTCAGGGTGTTTAATTGACCGTGTGTGTCAGAGGGTTTGTTTTTTAGAGTGTTTAATTGACCGTGTGTAAATAAAAGTGCTCACTAGAGAGTGCATCGGTGAGGTGTTCACTTCATAAGCTAAAATCCAAGAAGCTAGAGTGAATAAAGCGATATGTTTTACAAATGTTTTGAGTACCATGTAGTGAATTTCTTACAAAAATATCAGGATATTTAAAAGTGTTCAGTTGTAGGTGAGAAGTTATAATGTGTTCATTTGGTACATTTTACATGTTAATGTATGTTGTGTCTGCGTGAGAGAGAGAGAGAGAGAGAGAGAGAGAGAGATGTGCATGTTTTTTTCCACTTGACCCCTAAGGGTAGATGTCGTAAGTTTTCTCTCTGTTGCATGGCTTTCTGCATGCTGCACGATTTCCGTGGGTTTGGGCAAATTCGATTACTTTTAACTTTACTTTCGCAGTAAACGAGTGACGTAATTTACCCATCTTAAATGCAGTTATGTTTGAATTCCCCGTTTCACTACCATTTAATTTTTTCTTTACAGACAGAGCATTAATTGTTTACGGCACCAATTAAACTTTTGGCTTTGATTATCATCATTTTGATAATTACCGAGTGGGGTTGATACATGTATACTGCACCTTTGTACATCATTTTTCGCAGCTTCGGTAGTTTGTCAATTACAACACATTGAATGCCCATTCAATATTTTGAATTTATGTATATAACGTCGGCTATATGATTTGAAGTTTAAACGAAGAAAATATATAGTTTGTTAAATTTTTAATAGAAATGCTACAAAATCTCGTGCTTTACTGAAATCTACATTTCTCCCAGAAGATACTCAGTGAAGATTACCGCTATAAGGCATGATTGCCATTTCTTAAAATGTAGCTCCGCTGTATTGAGGACTTACATTATTTCCACATAGAATTCTAGTGAAATTAATCGCAAATAATAAAATCAAGATTGGTAAGAATTTTTGCCGCGTATTATACACACGAGCTGCGATTCTTCCTCAATTCTCAGACTCAAAAAGGGGGTGCGTATCAAATAGCAATGCGTATTTTATTCGGCAAAATACGGTATATTTCATGTTTTTGGTTTTTTTTAAAAAACTAAAACAGTGAAAAGCTAATTTTCCTTAAAGTCGTGAGTATCACATGAAAGTGGTGAAATTTATTTCCATTTAAACCCATTAAAAGTGCCTAAACATTTGAGCTTCTTTTTTTCACACAATACACACACAAACAATTAAGGAAATGAAATTAAGACTTAAAACACCTTGTTTATTTCAGATTAAATGTTGTTCTATGGAATGACGCCAAGAACGTCATGACGTTACGCTGATGCTATAGAATATATAAGTGCTTCAAACGCAGAAAAATACGTCTTAGAAGTGAAAGAGGGCTATAAAATTACATATTTTGAATCATCTACCTATTATCTATCAGAATCTGCTAAAAAGTGAAAATGGGTAAAAATTGCCATAAGGGCCCTTTTGTCATGGGCGCAATCATATGTCATTGTAATGGAAATCTATTTTGTTGAGTTTGAATAAAACAAAGAACCAATGACAATGTTAGTGTGGTATAGGGACAATTTGACCTACGCTGACGTGTGTATATATAAGTGTGGAAAATTGCTATACCAGAATAATGTTGTAATAGACTATCTTCACATCTGAGGTGTTTTTTTTGGTTACGTTTTCGACTTAAGGTGGGTAGGCGCGACCCTAAATAAAATACACCTTTAAGACGTAGATGTGCCCTGCAGGTTGGCACTAAACTGTTAGTTACCCTTGATGTTTAATCACCTAAATTACAATTTACAGCAATGTTAAAAGTTTAAAAGCTCTATAACCATTTATATTTATCTTTCCCCTGAATTACTAATCTATCCATTCTTTAGTTATCTCGAACTGGTTTGAACATTTAAATAACCTGATCTCCTCTGCATGTTTAGTGTCTGTGCCAATATGTATTCTGAATCAACGGTGCAGCATGATCTTTTTAGTGATTAAAGATTTGACTAAGCAGTGTCTTTCAAACAATAGAGCACTTTAGAGTAAAACTTCAGAGCATTATGTGTTCAGAAAGAATGTAACCAGTGATAATTATGTTCAGTAATGTTACACTGACCAGTGTTTTTGTTCGAAATTTCAGGATGTTTTTCTTCTTAAATCGAAGCATGAAAAAGTATCTGTTTTTGTCAGTCATTGTGTTTGTACTTATACTTGCATACCAATTCTATCTCCCCCGCTTGGTGCACGAACAGATAGCTTACGCCATCAGGAGATCAAGCAAAGAAGAAAATGATTGGGGATATATAAACAGGAACGTCAGTTTCAACATCCTCTACTACAATCAACCCGAGGACTGGAAAAAAGGCCGAGATGTGGTCAATTTCAGGAAGTGTCCTTATAAGGACTGTTCCGTCACAACCGACCGCTCGCAAATGATGAATTGCAAAGCTGTAATTTTTCAACATAATCCACTGCCTGAAAATCCTCCGTCGAAATTGCATAGGCAAATTTGGATATTTACATCGTCGGAGAGTCCGTATCATACTCGGAGAACTGTGCTACTGCCGACTTGGGAGGGTGTGTTCGATTGGTCATTATCGTACAGGAGAGACTCGACTGCGTTCTTTGGATACGGCGATATTATTCCAAGGAAGACCCCTTTGACAAGAGATTATAATTCGGTGTACTCTCAAAAAATAGGAGATGTGGCATGGATTGTAAGTAACTGCAGAACACGAAGCAAAAGAGAAAAGTATGTAGAAGAGCTACAGAAGTATATAACTGTAGATATTTATGGGGAATGCGGGGAGGAATGTGAACCGTATCAGCTACTAGGGAACGACACCTGTCACAGAACGATAGCTCGTGACTACAAATTTTACCTGTCGTTCGAGAACTCACTGTGTGCTGATTATACGTCAGAGAAGCTGTATCACATCTTTCTGCTGGACTTGCCTATTATACCTGTAGTAAGGGGCACACTAACAGGCAAACGATACATCCCAGCAGAGGCTTACATCGACACTCTGGACTTCAGAACACCAAAGGACTTAGCAGACCAGCTACACGAGATTGCCAAAAATAAAACGAGGTATATAGACATGCTGAAAGCGAAAGATAAATATACATCCAAACCATCGTGGCGGACGTACGAAGAAGCCCTGTGTAAAATATGCAAGCTGCTCCACTATTACGATTTCGTTCATCGACCTTTAGATGTTGCTAAGTGGTTTTTTGTGAACGCTTGTCGCGAGCCGTTTGATCTTATTTGGTGATCTTAGTCATGAAGTTTACTTACTTGATTGTTACGGGGTCATTTAATAACAGTCACATACGTTCAACCCATCAATTAATATGAATATGTGATATACGCTTTTACAAAATTTAAGAGAATTTTGCTGACCAAAAAAAAAAAATAATTTTATTCTACTTGTTGTGATTGGAGTTGTAGGTGTTCATGCATTGATTTGTTCTTTAAGAATATAGTTCTTGTTGTAGTATTTTAAAGCATGCATGTGTACTGAAACTGCAACAAGAGCCACGCCCACGCTGCAGAATATTCCTCTCCAAACTATGCAGTAATGCAGCAACAACATGGGAAACGTGCACATCAAGTTTGAGGATGCTAGCCTCATTCATTTCGTTATTTCTTCATGATTACCGATGAAAATATCATTTTGATCTTGAGAAATATCAGACATCTTCCTCTGACCTTGGGGAGCATCCTTCCCATAAGGTGCTGATAGATGGACAGACAAACAGACAACAGACGAACACAAAGCGCCCTACGATGAAACAAACCATCTGTAATGCTTCGGTAAGGTGAGGATAACGAACAGTGATCAATCTCATAACTCCTATAAGCAATACAAAATAGATAGTTGGGCAAACACGGACCCCTGGACACACCAGAGGTGGGATCAGGTGCCTAGGAGGAGTAAGCATCCCCTGTCAACCGGTCACACCGGTGTATCGAGTTCGATTATGCTACTGGTAACAAGCCTTATTAGTACTGTTTCAATCTTGTTCTGTGCTAACAAAATTACCCATGTCAGTTTTACCTTGATAAACATAGGATTCTTCCTCCAAGCATTATAGTCCTGATCACGTGCACCAATTTTGATGGCTCTAGCCTTATAAGCATGCTAGTTTAACTTTAATTTCACTTTTCACCTATGATATTGGAAAAAGAATACGATTCTTCCTATAATAATTATAAACAATTCATGTCTATCAAGGTTGATGGCCTTAGCCTTGTAAGTACTGTATCTAACCCACAAAGTACTGGAAGACGGACAGGGGACGGAGAGACAAATAGGCGGACGGACGCACTGCGCAATGCCGGAATACGACCAGTCCATGACAGCAATATAAAAACGTTCCGTCCTTAGATGCAAGTCAACCAGTTTTGAACGAGTTGTTACAATTTCCGGCGGAAACTTGTTTAAAATCATTTCATTGTAGTAATATGTACTTCACCGAGACTGTGTAAGAAATAATTCGTGTATGTATGCTGCAGGATTACTAGACTGTGTAAGAAATAATTCGTGTATGTATGCTGCAGGATTACTAGACTTGTAAGAAATAATTCGTGTATGTATGCTGCAGGATTACTAGACTTGCTCAAGTCTATAGGATTACCCCTGAGGTCGAGAAATAATGTTTTGAAATATAAACGCCGAGGCTTTTATATTTCAAACAACATTTCATTTATTCTAAAAGGTCCTATATACAGAGAACCTCGGTCTTTCAATTGGAGATAGAACTTCATCTCTATATAAATTATGTCGAAGATTATGCCAAGCGATGGGCTAAATATGAAAAGGAATTTGATACATTATCAGAATGGATTAAGTGTAAAAGGAATATTAAAATCCCGCATTAGACACATCAAAACAAAATTACGTACCATCTATCCTTCTGTATTTAATAAACCAGAAGTGATAAAAGCATTAAATAGGTTACACGAGGAATACGTTTTGGTTCCAGCTGACCAAGCTTGTAACAACACCGTTTTTGTTTGTAAGGCTCATTATTACAACTGTATTTTAAACGAACCTGGCATTAATTCCACTTTTGTTAATCGTACTTATACTCTATATGCCCTTTCAAAAGAAGAAATTCTTCAAAACCATGCTTCAGTTTTAGACACATTAAATATCCCAGTCAATGGGTCGAATGAATAAGAGTTACCGTAACGGTACCTATACTGGATACCTAAACTTCATAAAATTACTTACAAACAAATATACATTGCTGGATCCAGTAAGTGCTCTACCAAGCCTCCATCTTTACTCCTTACGAAAACAGCTGTGAAGGAGAAACTTCAAACGTACTGGCCACTACATATGCCAGAAGTGGTGTAAATCAAATGTGGATTCTATAAAATTCTAAAGAACAAATCGCAAAGCTTTTCTCAAATCAACATCAAAACGTTTGACTTCTCAACACTTTAACCGACCAATCATCACGATAAATGAAAGACTAGAATTTTTGACATTATATCTAGAAAATTGCTTCTTCAACAAAAAATGGAAAACGGAAATATTCATATCTAGTGATTCGTCATCCCCAAAAAAATTACTTTGTAAAACACCACTCTGATTTCACGCACAAGAACTCTGAAGTTGAAATAAAAAATGCTGGAGTTCTTTAGTGACAATATCTGCGTCGTATATTTGGTGATCAGATCTTCCAACAGTCTTTTGGAATTCCCATGGGTACGAATTGTGCTCCTTTGTTATATGACCTGTTTTTATATTCATATTTATTCAAAAACTTTTACGTGAGAAGAAAAAATATCTTGCTGTGGCCTTCAGTGCGACATTAAGATATATCGACGACGTTTTATCTATTGGCAATGCTACTTTTCATTGATTCGAACTCGAAATAAAAGACACCACAGATTCACCCACTTCTGCTTCATACTTAGATATTTTATTGAAAATAAATATAAACGGCAAACTAACAACTCAACTTTATGATGAACGGGGTGATTTCTGCTTCTCCATCGTCAACTTTCCGTTTTTATGTAGCAATATTCCATTATCACCTGCATATGGTGTTTATATCTCTCAATTGATTCGATACACAAGAGCTTGTTTTGCTTATGATCAGTTTTGAAATCGAAGCAGACTACTGACAAACAAGTTGATGTTGCAAGGGTTTCAACAGTTTCATTTAAAGTCAGTATTTCGCAAAATCTATGCGGTCGTTATAACAATCTAGTTTGCCAATAAACCTATCATTGGGTCAAATGCTATTAGACTTGTTTCATACCGATTGTTAGGCCGTTCTTGACACACTAATTTTAACTACGGATAACTCCGTTTACCTTATCAAGATATAGGCTCAAGGCGGTTGTGACCGGTCGACAGGGGATGCTTACTCCTCCTAGGCACTTGGCCCCGTCTCTGGTGTATCCAGGGGTCCGTGTTTGTCCAACTCTATATTTTGTTTTGCTTATGGGAGTTATGAGATTGATCACTGTTCGTTATCTTCACCTTCCATACAGATGTTATGGGTTAGGGGTCATCATCTCTGTGCAGCGTCAAAATAATATAAACTCAAATAATCGATGATATGTTAATAACTTGAAGATACCACTGATTCATTTGATGCGCGCGACAATTCAATCATTAAAGACCTCTTCAAATAATTAATGATATCTTCAATTCTGAATTATTGCGTACATTAATTGAACTGATGATAGCATTAATTACTCTGCTGAATTGATGATCGCTATAATTGAATTGTTGCTCTCTTCAAATGAATTGATGATATACACATTTGAATTGATGCGCGCTACAATTCAATTCAAGAGAGTATTAATTCAATTAATGCGCGCAACAATTCAAATAATGCTCGCAATAATATTGAATTATTGCTCTATTAGAGGCATCCTCAATTCAACATATCCACAATTGAATATCATCATTATTATGATATGTAATAATATTATTGTGCGCAATAATTGAATCGATGATATCTTCAAGTAGGGCCTAATTAAAGATGCGATTCAATTATTTGAGCTTGGTTAATGTTTAAATAATTTGGCTCACCATACAGCTCCGTTATTTTGAATATAATTCAACAATCATAAAAGAGGCCGATAGGGAACTCAATGCATCTCGAAATATGCAGCAAGAATATAAAGGCAAACACTTACGTGCAGGTATTATAATGTCTTATGACAGCATGAAGCATCTAGAAGACCTATTTCGTTGGTTTTACGGGAATACGTTTATTTACCCGCACTTTCAGTCTTCACAATGTATTGTATAATTAAATATTTCACATATCTAACAGTTTGATAGATATTTTTTTTTTTATTTATTTATTTATTTTTTTGTTGTTGTTACATTGAAAAGTTCGGAAGAAGAAAAAAGGACACACCTTTAATATTTTACAAAATGAAAGATTTAATAATCGGGATCGGTGTTCATTAAACGCTGTCATTGAATCTTATTGGGTTTTCCTCGTATTTAGTGTAATCTTGTAAACAAACACTTGTCAACCATTTAGGTAGATCTATTTAGAAATGGTAAGTCTTCTCGATTTCTTCTTCTTTATTTTGGAAAGAAAAAATAATAGATGTTTGTTTTTGTCAAAACAGAAAAGTAACTGTTTCCAGGATTTAATTACATCCCTCCAAAACATAAAAGTAAATAGAAAATTTTTATTATGTGAGAGTGAGAGAGGGGTGTGAAAATGATATTGGCTAGCAAACTCATAATTACATGAAAATGGTGATATCATAAATTATAATCAATTCATGAAAATGTATAGAGTGAAATCTCAGTTTTTGGAGTTTTTGAAGAAAGCAATATGAGTTAATAAGACTGTTAATGTATTCTCTTTAGAGAAGTCGAGAGGCATAGCCTTCATCGACTTCTCTTCGCAAGCATTCATGTTTTGATTCTGGAAATTGTGTAAATGCTGGAGTCGGTGACGGTTTATGCTTTGACCAACCTTTCGACTCGGATGTGCCTGAATTTACGCAATAGACAAGTTGTTTTAAAACATTTAACAGTAATGCACAAAACTGTTACAAGGAAATCAACACTTATTTGCTTTAATCCATTTTCAACTTGTCCCCTGTCCCGGGTTTAAATCGCAACTCTGATTACGTCAGCCTGCTTTTCTCTTAAGTCCCCTATTGTGACAGCTTCTCCCAAGACCAGTTAATGTAAACCTGGGACAGGGTTTAGATTACTTTTGGAGTGGACGTGTGAGCAAATAACTGATAAAATACCCTGTACTCCTTAGTCAGGTGGGTTTGCAAGGGCATGTTAAAACCCTGATTGTTATAATCATGTGAACATGGTGAATAAATATTTTAATTCTATGGTTTTTTTTAATGAAATTCCCATGAGTGTCATAAGAATAAGCTGATTTCAAATTGATTTTTTTTTTCTAGAGAGCATAATGTGGCATTATTGGTGGGCCCATTTTACTTACCACCTTGTGAGGTGGTTTCCGAGGGACAACAGAAGCAAGATGTATGTATTGCTATGGATAAATGTTAAGGATTTGAACATTGATGTATATTAAATGTGTATTGAACACTTGCCACTGCTGGTGAAATTGAGAAATACGTAGTTGATTGGTTGTTTGCATTTGTTTTATGTCCTTTCAAGAATTATTCATTCATATTGAGATGTCACCAGCTGTATGTGAAATACCACAAATTTAGACCTATGCTTAGCGCTCGGGGCCAAAGCAGTGAGGGTTCTTTAACGTGCCAAAACGAATACCACAATAAGGAATCTACATTTAAAAGTCATATCTTAAAGACCCGTGATTCTCACCTCCTAATGCTGACCTGTGATTCTCACCTCCTAATGCTGACCTGTGATTCTCACCTCCTAATGCTGACCCGTGATTCTCACCTCCTAATGCTGACCCGTGATTCTCACCTCCTAATGCTGACCCGTGATTCTCACCTCCTAATGCTGACCTGTGATTCTCACCTCCTAATGCTGACCTGTGATTCTCACCTCCTAATGCTGACCTGTGATTCTCACCTCCTAATGCTGACCCGTGATTCTCACCTCCTAATGCTGACCCGTGATTCTCACCTCCTAATGCTGACCCGTGATTCTCACCTCCTAATGCTGACCCGTGATTCTCACCTCCTAATGCTGACCCGTGATTCTCACCTCCTAATGCTGACCCGTGATTCTCACCTCCTAATGCTGACCCGTGATTCTCACCTCCTAATGCTGACCCGTGATTCTCACCTCCTAATGCTGACCCGTGATTCTCACCTCCTAATGCTGACCCGTGATTCTCACCTCCTAATGCTGACCCGTGATTCTCACCTCCTAATGCTGACCCGTGATTCTCACCTCCTAATGCTGACCCGTGATTCTCACCTCCTAATGCTGACCCGTGATTCTCACCTCCTAATGCTGACCCGTGATTCTCACCTCCTAATGCTGACCCGTGATTCTCACCTCCTAATGCTGACCTGTGATTCGCACCTCCTAATGCTGAGTGTTTGGTGAAGGAGCAATCACTTCTTATGTTTACGTCTTTGGTTTGATGAGGCACGAACGGGGCTTGAACCTCCCAATTACAAAGCTACTGAGCTACCGTAACTGGTTGAGTTATACTCAATCATTAATCAGTTTTCACTTCTTTCATGTAGATACATCCATTGACAGCCAAATGTAAAACAACAAGATTAACAGAATGCAAGCAATCCATGTAAGCAACACTGCGAGTCCTAAGTCAGTAATGTTTTATTGTATTATAATTTCATTCTATTGTAGAAACGTTGTGCTGGGTTTATTCACTCTCGGTTTACTGGTCCCACAGCTGGTGGTTATGTTACACAAACACTCCACACGGTGGTGCCCGGCCCATCTGTTTGAACTACTCATCGTCTCGATAATCTTCACATTAATTTCTTGTGGTAAAACTGATTTTCAAAACAATTACTTGGATCTAACAATGACGCTAATTATAAAAATCTCTTTTAAAAGTTTGAGATTAATGTATTTTTCATGAATGCTTATTAATGAAAAAATAATTGCTTTAAAAATTAAACCTCATGCAAATAAGGTAGAAATTCTAAATGTTTCATATTTTACAGGATTTTGTTTTTTGTTCATGATCATGAACCCAGTACCACGGCCTGTCAAGATTGGTTTCCATGTGTTTGGGATTGTCAGTTTTGTGGAGACACTGGTGCACATCGCATATGCCTCTAGCCAGGCTGCAACGGAGGACTGCGTAAGGAACATTCTGGATCAATATATATCTTATAAATTCAGTCTCAACAAAAAAAGTTGGATCAATATATATCTTATAAATTCAGTCTTAACGAAAAAAGTTTTTCAGCACTGCCCATTCAGGCCTTTGTATCTGGACTGTTTACTAGACCAAAGGAAACTCCACTTGCCCAAATAAAACACAAAGTATTACATATTTTTCAGTTTTGTAAAGAACTCTGAAGAGAGAATATAAGAGTCAAACCTATGGTTTTAGTCATGATTAATTCATGTGCAATAGAAACACTATACAATTGATTCTGATGACTGTACCATCTTCACTCCATTTCAATATTTGTTGCTATAATTCAGTGATATTGATGATTTTGAAAGCACAGGTCTGACGATTTTGTGTATGTGATAATTTTACAAGCCCAATTATTTTACTAGATTGGGTCTTTGGGTCAGTGGCTGCATATTTTGATGACTGTAGATTAGTCATTAGGTTTTGTAAACAGTCATGTGATCATTGTTATGTGTTTGTGGGATAGTTTACAAACCTGAATCCTCAAAAACAGCAATTGAAGAAGTCATGTATGCTGCATATATATGTTGGATTCTCAGAGAATACAGGTTCATTAGATTAAAACAGTGTGGGTGGGGTATTAACTCTTTTCGTAATGTTTGCATGTAGGAGTTATCGTTCGTGTGGGACTGTATATATGAACTTCCGGTAAAGAGTATACAAAGCACCCAATACAAACATTTACATTTTATGGTATGGGTTCGCTTATTAATATATTACAGCCTAGCCAATATATCCTAACACTGCCGTTGAATACATGTACATCACAAATTTCCAAACATTGCAAATCCAAATATTTTCTCGAGTAAGTCATTTAAAATAGCAACAAACTCAAAGTTGCAAAACATGTGCGGGACTTGGGAGGTTGGTTCCATTGTAACAGATAAACACATCAGACATCAAAGATATAAAGGTTGGCCCAGAAAATCGATTGCATTTCCTGAATCAGATCCACCCCTTATGATAACCTTCGATTTGCGGCGGCAGGATTATTTTGCGTAAATTAAATATCGTAGGTCAAAATTGTACAGTAATGTAATATATTAAACAAAAAAACTGAAATAAGATAAACTGAAAAATATAATTTAAAAAAATTATAACATATTCACCCACTAGTAATCTTATCAAGGCACACTTCTCCACTAGCTCCCCCCCCCCCCCCCCCCCCCCCCCCCCCAATAAACATTGTACGCGGTATAAAAAAGTAACTATATAACGAACGAATAGTCACGAATAGTCATCGATTCTATAATGAATACAAAAGTAAGTGTTTAGCAAACACACCAGAGGTGCAAACACTGAAGAGCTTGTTTGTGAACACAGCAGTAATGTTTAGTTAGTAGGGATGACAATGCCCTGGGGTGAAAATTTGGTAACCGATTAGTCATATTTTAAAATTCTTTTGATCGATTACATGTACATGTAATTAACCAGTTAATCGTTAAAACTTATGATTCTCAATTACTATATTAATTCATTTTAGCTTCAGGTTTTTTTTTTAAATTCACTAAATAACAGTATGACGAGTGCTTCGATAGGTAAAGACGTGAACAAAAACTGCATGAAAGCAGGAATAGGCCTTGTAGAAATTCAAAATGTTCACTTTTTGCAAAGCCACACCAGAACGGTGCATCATATAATTATTTTTATTACAATATTTGCCTTCAAGGTTATGTTAAAGAAATGATTCTAGTGTCTTCGAAGTTTGTTTACAAGAATTGCTAAGATGGCAAAAATCTGTTCGGATGGCACTAAAGTTACTCAGGATGTGCGAGTCTGTTCTACACAGCTGACATTTCATCTCTTTCTCGTTTCAGTATTACAGTATGCGTGAAACATTGAAAAGTAACTCAGAAATTTTATTTGAAATATGATTTAGTCTGACCTCCATGATTTTAGGTGTCCCCCCTCCATTTTTATTTTCATCCTCTTAACTTTGTACAATATATCTTTCTCTGACCAGAAATATACATGTATGTTACTTGCCCTCATTGCCATGCATTATAATGGTACGATTCATTGAACTGATTATAAAATCCATCTGGAAATTATGCTGACAGCGTTGAATTTATCAGTGTGATACTATAGTACTGCTTGCCGGGTAGGCCAGTTATTTTACACAAGCATGATATAGAGCCTGGCTGGGAACTTTCAAAAAGGTTTTACCTACAAAATGGAACATAAATATCGGTATGAAATTTTACTTTGAAGATTATTAAATCTGATCAGTCATTTAAAAAGTTAATATTTAAACATCATAACGAGTAATCGATTAATGGACTAATGGTTGTTATCCTTAGTATTTAACACATGCACATATATATATATAAACCAACCAAACTTTGGATACATACCGTCCCGCACGAACGACAACTCGTACAAGCAAGAATTACGAAAATCCGGAATAGGACTTCCCATTCATCATCAAAAGGATTTGTATTATCTATCTTTGACTCGTGATTTCTTATTCCTGTTGACTTTAGTGTTGTGATGTTTAAGGAGGAATAACTTATTGTTTGAAATATGCCACACAAAATACACAGAGTACGAATCTCACACGGTACACAGAGTACGAATCTCACACGGTACACAGAGTACCATTATCACACAGTACACAGAGTACCAATCTCACACAGTACACAGATTACCAATCTCACACGGTACACAGAGTACCAATCTCACACAGTACACAGAGTACCAATCTCACACAGTACACAGAGTACCAATCTCACACAGTACACAAAGTGTGAATGTCACATGTTACACAGAGTACCAATCTCACACAGTACACAGAGTACGAATCTCACACGGTACACAGAGTACCAATCTCACACGGTACACAGCGTACCAATCTCACACAGTACACAGAGTACGAATCTCACACAGTACACAGAGTACCAATCTCACACGGTACACAGAGTACCAATTTCACACGGTACACAGAGTACCAATCTCACACAGTACACAGAGTACCAATCTCACGCGGTACACAGAGTACGAATCTCACACGGTACACAGAGTACCAATCTCACACGGTACACAGAGTACCAATCTCACACAGTACACAGAGTACCAATCTCACACAGTACACAGAGTACCAATCTCACGCGGTACACAGAGTACCAATCTCACACAGTACACAAAGTGTGAATGTCACATGTTACACAGAGTACGAATCTCACACGGTACACAGAGTACCAATCTCACACAGTACACAGCGTACGAATCTCACACGGTACACAGAGTACCAATCTCACACAGTACACAGCGTACCAATCTCACACAGTACACAGAGTACCAATCTCACACAGTACACAAAGTGTGAATGTCACATGTTACACAGAGTACCAATCTCACACAGTACACAGAGTACGAATCTCACACGGTACACAGAGTACCAATCTCACACGGTACACAGCGTACCAATCTCACACAGTACACAGAGTACGAATCTCACACAGTACACAGAGTACCAATCTCACACAGTACACAGAGTACCAATCTCACACGGTACACAGAGTACCAATCTCACACGGTACACAGAGTACCAATCTCACACAGTACACAGAGTACCAATTTCACGCGGTACACAGAGTACGAATCTCACACGGTACACAGAGTACCAATCTCACACGGTACACAGAGTACCAATCTCACACAGTACACAGAGTACCAATCTCACGCGGTACACAGAGTACCAATCTCACACAGTACACAAAGTGTGAATGTCACATGTTACACAGAGTACGAATCTCACACGGTACACAGAGTACCAATCTCACACAGTACACAGCGTACGAATCTCACACGGTACACAGAGTACCAATCTCACACGGTACACAGCGTACCAATCTCACACAGTACACAGAGTACCAATCTCACACAGTACACAGAGTACCAATCTCACACGGTACACAGAGTACCAATCTCACACGGTACACAGAGTACCAATCTCACACAGTACACAGAGTACCAATCTCACGCGGTACACAGAGTACGAATCTCACACGGTACACAGAGTACCAATCTCACACGGTACACAGAGTACCAATCTCACACAGTACACAGAGTACCAATCTCACGCGGTACACAGAGTACCAATCTCACACAGTACACAAAGTGTGAATGTCACATGTTACACAGAGTACGAATCTCACACGGTACACAGAGTACCAATCTCACACAGTACACAGCGTACGAATCTCACACGGTACACAGAGTACCAATCTCACACAGTACACAGCGTACCAATCTCACACAGTACACAGAGTACCAATCTCACACAGTACACAAAGTGTGAATGTCACATGTTACACAGAGTACCAATCTCACACAGTACACAGAGTACGAATCTCACACGGTACACAGAGTACCAATCTCACACGGTACACAGAGTACCAATCTCACACAGTACACAGCGTACGAATCTCACACAGTACACAGAGTACCAATCTCACACAGTACACAAAGTGTGAATGTCACATGTTACACAGAGTACCAATCTCACACGGTACACAGAGTACCAATCTCACATGGTACACAGAGTACCAATCTCACACAGTACACAGAGTACCAATCTCACACGGTAGACAGAGTACCAATCTCACACAGTACACAAAGTGTGAATGTCACACAGTACACAGCGTACCAATCTCACACGGTACACAGAGTACCAATCTCACACAGTACACAGCGTACCAATCTCACACGGTACACAGAGTACCAATCTCACACAGTACACAGAGTACCAATCTCACACGGTACACAGAGTACCAATCTCACATGTTACACAGAGTACCAATCTCACACAGTACACAGAGTACCAATCTCACACAGTACACAGAGTACCAATCTCACACGGTACACAGAGTACCAATCTCACACGGTACACAAAGTGTGAATGTCACATGTTACACAGAGTACCAATCTCACATGTTACACAGAGTACCAATCTCACACAGTACACAGAGTACCAATCTCACATGTTACACAGAGTACCAATCTCACACAGTACACAGAGTACCAATCTCACACAGTACACAGAGTACCAATCTCACACGGTACACAGAGTACCAATCTCACACGGTACACAGAGTACCAATCTCACACAGTACACAGAGTACCAATCTCACACAGTACACAGAGTACCAATCTCACACGGTACACAGAGTACCAATCTCACACAGTACACAGCGTACGAATCTCACATAGTACACAAAGTGTGAATGTCACATGTTACACAGAGTACCAATCTCACACGGTACACAGAGTACCAATCTCACACGGTACACAGAGTACCAATCTCACACGGTACACAGAGTACCAATCTCACACAGTACACAGCGTACCAATCTCACACAGTACACAGAGTACCAATCTCACACGGTACACAGCGTACGAATCTCACACAGTACACAAAGTGTGAATGTCACATGTTACACAGAGTACGAATCTCACACGGTACACAGAGTACCAATCTCACACGGTACACAGAGTACCAATCTCACACAGTACACAGAGTACCAATCTCACACGGTACACAGAGTACCAATCTCACACAGTACACAGCGTACGAATCTCACATAGTACACAAAGTGTGAATGTCACATGTTACACAGAGTACCAATCTCACACAGTACACAGAGTACCAATCTCACACGGTACACAGAGTACCAATCTCACACGGTACACAGAGTACCAATCTCACACGGTACACAGAGTACCAATCTCACACAGTACACAGAGTACCAATCTCACACGGTACACAGAGTACCAATCTCACACAGTACACAGCGTACGAATCTCACATAGTACACAAAGTGTGAATGTCACATGTTACACAGAGTACCAATCTCACACGGTACACAGAGTACCAATCTCACACGGTACACAGAGTACCAATCTCACACGGTACACAGAGTACCAATCTCACACAGTACACAGCGTACCAATCTCACACAGTACACAGAGTACCAATCTCACACGGTACACAGCGTACGAATCTCACACAGTACACAAAGTGTGAATGTCACATGTTACACAGAGTACGAATCTCACACGGTACACAGAGTACCAATCTCACACGGTACACAGAGTACCAATCTCACACAGTACACAGAGTACCAATCTCACACGGTACACAGAGTACCAATCTCACACAGTACACAGCGTACGAATCTCACATAGTACACAAAGTGTGAATGTCACATGTTACACAGAGTACCAATCTCACACGGTACACAGAGTACCAATCTCACACGGTACACAGAGTACCAATCTCACACGGTACACAGAGTACCAATCTCACACAGTACACAGCGTACCAATCTCACACAGTACACAGCGTACCAATCTCACACGGTACACAGCGTACCAATCTCACACAGTACACAGAGTACCAATCTCACACAGTACACAGAGTACCAATCTCACACAGTACACTTAGTACGAATCAATATATTCGACAGAACCTGACTGCTTTTATCTCCTTTTTTGTTTTATTTTAGAAATCTTCAACAGCTCCACTATACTACATCTCCTACGCATTTGCCTGGATAGGGGCTGCTAGTCTCAGTGAGTAATTAATAAATAATAGTTATGTAGGTTCTCTCCCTTGCCAATGTTGTCAACAATAGGAGCTAGTCACGTTCTACCAACGTCATCTAACCTACCCAGATTGACATTTCCTATTGTGTATAGTTTATAGCACATACAGAATCCGATTACTGATCAACATGTAACAGTGTGCACAGAACTTCGTTTTAATATACTGTCGAATTTCAGTATCTCAAACACTGATATCTCGAATACCATGGATATATCGAAGTGATTTGGAAGTCCCATCCACTAATTCTTTAAATATTTTATCCTCGATAGCTTGAATACTCAGATATCTCGAAGTTTTATCTCAGTCCTTTGAGTTTTAGATGACGCGGTTTGACTGTATTTGATATGCACAAAGGGAGATAATTTCCATCAGGATTCCCGTGAGGCAATGAGTGTCTGAGATTGTATGTGCATGTACTTGAGTGCATGAAATGTCAATCAAGAATTCTTTGGCAATTGAAACTACTGACATTTATTATTGGTTTCTGTTTCAGTTTTTATTTTCCTGATGGTGCCTTTCTGGGTGGTTAACGCTGTCAAACGTGGCTGTGTGCTGGACCTGAGGAACAGGGAAGGGTTGTGTTACGAACCAGTCAAATGCTGCTCCTGTGTGTGGCATATCTGATGCTGTTCTACTCTCTGCCGCCAGGATGAAAGTGATAATTTTATAAAGAAGTTCTTTTGGACATTTCTGGTTTTGTATCCCATAACAGAGCAGTGTCGTTAATTAAGGTATACGTGTATAAAATTTCTTGTCCATACTCATACTTCCTGCATCCAGTTTGGAAAGACCTTTACTCAAAGTTAGTGATATGAACATTGTCAAGTTCATTGTGGATATGAAATTTACAAAAGTGATTAGTGAAAATATTTTCATACACAGTTTGTTATCATTAATATATTACATGTACACTTTTTAATACATAAAAATTAGTAGTATAAAACAGAGGTTAGTGGCAATGCCCATATATAATATTTTGTATTGGTACAGATAATTAATGATTTACAATTTGTACTGTCTGATAATTAATGATTTAACATTTGTACAGATAATTAAATTTACATAGATTCCATCCACTGTTCATTAAATCTACATAGATCTTTTCCATCCACTGTATATAAAATCTATGTAGTTTCTGTCTACTGTTTATTAAATTTATGTAGTTTCCATCCACTGTATATAAAATCTATGTAGTTTCCGTCCACTGTTTTATATTGCCTTTGTCAGCAGGTCTGACAAAATACATTTATCAATATAAAAGTTCACTACCTATTATATTAGAATGTTTTAGTCTTTTTTAAAACCAATTTTTGTTTTGTATTTAAAGTAAAGTCCATTTATATATGCACTGTTATTTTTAATCTTATCATTAATATACAAGTATCATTTTTAATTTCATGTACCCAGTAATAATATACATACCATGTATTTTTAAAAATTAAATCTTGAAAGTATATATGATTGACTATTGCATTTTTTGTTTCCTTTCAAAGAAAAGGGGGATACTTTTACCTGTTGATCAAATGTTCTATTAACCGTAATGAAAAAAAAAATCATAAGTAATAGTAGATGACCCATATTGATATGCAGGTCAATACGATAAATGTCATTGATCTTTTACCATGGTCTAGCTGCATGGTGCAACTGGAGAATCGTGCACGTGTGGTCAATGGATGACCATTTTGGGGGGTGTTCAGATGAAAAGTCATTTGGCTTTCTGTTATCCATACATGTTAAACTGCTACTAGATATTTTTGACTTGGTGCCGAGTATACAAGGGACCTCGTAGTTAGGGCACCTGCTTTGCATCTGGGAGACTGGGGTTTGATTGTTGGTGAACAAATCTTTGAATGAATGTATATTTCCATCGTCTTTCATTGTACGTCTGTTATTAAAGAAAGCAGGACTGGAGCCAGACTCGTTACGGAACTACAGACCTGTCTCAAACCTCTCATTTCTTTCCAAAATTTTGGAAAGAGTGGTATCAGCTCGCATAGGGTACCATATAGATTCAAACAACCTAAATGACGTGGCTCAGTCTGCATATCGCCCTTGTCACTCAACATAAACAGCTCTTCTAAGGGTACACCACGATATTGTGACAGCATTGGATAAAGGTTCTTGTGTTGCCTTAGTGATGCTAGATCTTTCAGCAGCTTTTGATGTTATAGACCATCAAATTCTCATTAAGCGACTGGAGGTATCATTTGGTATTACTGGTGCAACACTTACATGGATCAAATCTTACTTAACTGGTCGTAGTCAGAAAGTGGTTGTAGGAACTGCAAAGTCTAAGGACTTTCTGCTTCCATGTGGAGTGCCCCAAGGGTCATTTCTGGGACCAAGACTTTATGCAATGTTTGCAAAACCGATTGGTGAAATCTGCCGCAGACATCATATCATGTATCATTGCTATGCTGACGATACCCAGGCATACTTAGTTTTTAGACCTACAGATACATGGAATGCTATCTCATCGCGGCTACAGGAATGCTTAGCAGATATAAAATCTTGGATGAACGTCAACCTGCTGAAATTAAACGAAGAAAAACTGAATTTATAGTGTTTACTTCGAAACATTCAAACGTTTCACCATCTTTTCAACTGTCTTTTGGAAATACCATTATTTCCAACTCGGACTGTGTTCGAACCTTGGTGTTTTCTTCGACAGTGTACTTTCTTTTAAAAATCAAATTAGTTCCATCTCTCGTTCTTGTTATTATCATCTACGGAATATTGCACGGACTCGTTCTTTCATCAATGATGACGCCTGCAAGACACTTGTATGTTCTCTTGTGTTATCACGCTTAGACTATGAAAATGCACTATTTAAAGGGCTATCCCAAACAGATCTGAGCAGGCTACAGACAATCCAAAACTCAGCAGCTCGACTTGTTGCCCGGGTCAGGAAGCATGGCCATATATCACCGGTGCTTGTGTCCTTGCACTGGCTTCCAGTTGATTCCCGTGTTGAATACAAGATTTTACTACACACATACAAGGCACTAAACGGATTGGCACCGACCTATATCAGCGACCTCATCACTGTGTACGAACCAAAACGATCTCTGCGTTCATGCAATTCACGATTGCTAGAAAAACCCCGCGTTCGTACAAAGACCTATGGAGATCGAAGGTTTGATGTAACAGCTGCCACATTATGGAACAGTTTACCGATAGACATCCGTTCGTGTGGCACTGTCAAAAGTTTTTTAAGACAAACCTCAAAACATATCTTTTTAGGAAATCTTATAACCATATTTTGTAATATATTCTTTTTTAAAGTAAAGGCTGGTTTGCCACATGAACTCGTAATGTTTAAATTGTTTTATTTTATTTGGATGTTATATTTTATGCTCTGATTAATCTTATCATATTTTACATTGTTAAAACGCTTAAAGTACTTACAAATTATATAATGCGCTATATAAATGCCGCACATTATTATTGATGCCCACATCATATTTAACCTAAGATGTTTAACATAGGTTCTTTTGCCAAGGCACCTGTAAGACCAGTGATGGTCAACGGCATTCAATGTAAATGAAAGGGAGAAAATACAATAAACTAGACCGGGAATCGAACCTAGACCCCCTGTACCTCCAGTTAGATGATCTACCAACTGAGCTGTCTGGCCACCAGTGATCTAAACCGGCTGACCGCTACACCTGTATAGTTTGATACACAGGTTTTCAAATGAAATACTTGTAACATATTTTCATAATATGATCCATAAAGTCCCCTTGCCACCGCCTCAATCATCTGGAAATAAGATGTAGGTGTCATTTCTTTCAGCAATGTGACAATACTTATGGACAAGATATGCCACTGCGTCCTTGTGCATCTGTTTCATTGTCTAGTTCACATCTGTTTCTTTGCCTAGTTCATATCTGTTTCTTTGCCTAGATCACATCATTGCCTATAGTTCACATCTGCTTCGTTGCCTAGTTCACATCTGCTTCATTGCCTAGTTCACATCTGCTTCATTGCCTAGTTCACAGTGAGGTGTACTATTAATTGTAAGAAAAGACACATCTGAAGTATACATGCAATCTAACACTATTTACTTTTTTATATTGTACTCGCCAGTGACCGTAGTATATATTTGGAGGAAAAAATCTGGCCAAACGCAATATTGATTGTAGATGTTTTATGAAACTTTTTCAGAAAAACATTGAAGTGAAAGTATGTCGTAATAACTTGTTTCACTGCTTGTTTACTGCGGGAAATAGTTAAAGGAGGACATCGGAGTATAAATAGCAGCCAATGAGAAAAATGGTGGTTTATTTGATTTTTCTGGCCACATTCAGATTGCAGAGAATTTTTTAGAAATATTAAAATACAGATTCTTTTTTATCATCAGATTTTTGCCATGCTTGCTCTTCTCATGAATGTGCATCTTTGGTCACAAATTAAATTTAAAATAAAAAATTTTCTTAGCTGTATTTTTCATCGAAAGATGTGAAGCAGGACATCTATTTCTAATTGAAATTCAAAACTGACAGCAGTGGGAGTGACTTAGTTTGTTATTGTTTACACCGGATGTTGTCTGTATCTCATGCAGGCATGGCAGTAAGAAAACCAGAATTCTGCAATGTTTGACTTACTTTCCTCTCTAGATAAATCCAACCTCCAAAAGATAAAATCCATAATTCAGATTTATTTTTCACATCTGTATTGAAATTAGAATAAATGTAAAATCCTCATGATATTTACATTGTAATTGTCAAGTCCAAATACCTAGCTTATCCAAAACAAATGCAAACAAGAGGAAAATAATAATGTGATTGACTGTCAAATATGAAATAAAAACTATTCCCACAAATGACCCATGTATTGTACATCTTTTGGATTTGGTAGCCATGTTCTCACAGTATCCACTACACATGTTGGCATAATGTCACGTCTGTGCCATTCCTGTCCTGGCTGAAAAAGTTCCAAAGCTCGCAGTTTTTTTCTCGGTATATCGGGGATCACTCCATACTCCACGATGTAAAAGCATGGTCCAAAACCTTTTATATTTTTCTTTTCGCAATTTTGAATTCCTGGGATGAGGCGGTCTGAATGGCTCCATTTCCCACCATAATTGCCTGTTGATGTCGTCAGTGATGCATGGTTTGCAGAGGCAGAATGGACATTCGTCTTTGTTACTGTCTTGCAGGATGACAAATTTTTCTGCATCATCTCCATTATTGGCAATGCACTCAGTTTCCAAATATCCAGTTTCTAATTCAACATTTGTCTGCACTTCTTTGTCTACACATTCTGGTCTTACACACGTGTTCCCGCCAAATTTCTCTTCCTGTGATGAGTCAATAGAGTGAAAATCCCAGTCACTATGCAGAAACAAATGTTTTATGGCCTCCATTTGCATTTCACTTACATCCAAAATTAATCTCTGCCTTTCACCCATTATTCTTACAAAATACAATAACACATTGATGGAAAATGGTCTCTAAATGAGAACACTGTAGGTACTAATTGATGCACCTGTGTGAAGACTGACCTCCCCCCCCCCCCCCCCCCCCCCCCCCCCCCCCCCCCCCCCCCCCATGATGATATGGGTGATAAGAGAATATTTTTAATTGAAATAATTCAAATTATTTTTATTTCAATCAAGAGTGTATATTAATTGTATTCGATAATCAATCAATAAATCAGCAGTAGGTGTTGTAAATCCTGCCTTGTATATACTATGTAGAGATTATCACTGTGGGTTACTTGTTTAGCCAAGTAACACGTGTGCTCTGTTCTGTTATCAGCATGCTGGAATTTATTTTTAACTCGGCTGCAGCAATAAGCACCGCCCTACACCAAATTTGCTTAATTGCACTACCACCGGATTTTCAAGTAGGTCAAGCTCGGCCTTTAAGGTTGTTTTAATATATTGTTTTATTTAAAAAAATGCATCGTAACCCCTTCTAAAGGATTCGATATACAGTCATCAATCTGAAAATTAACGGTCTTCATTAAAAACGCTAACATATTTCATTACGATCATCATACTGCGAAACTTCAATTCGAATCGGGGTTAGGATAGGTCCTCATTACCCCTTGCTTGTCGTAAGAGGCGACTAAATGGGGAAGTCCTTCGGATAAGACCGCAAAAACCGAGGTCTCGTGTTACGATAAAGATCCCTCCCTGCTCAAGGGCCGTAAGCGCCGAACATAGGCCTAAATTTTGCAGCCCTTCACGGCAATGGCGACGTCTCCATATATATATGAGTGAAGAATTCTCGAGAGGGACGTTAAACAATATACAATCAATCAATTCGAATAAACAACGATTGGCAGCGAATTTCACCACGGGTTACTTGATTTTCATCGTAATTAAGTTACGCATATATGGAGACATCTTTTTTTTAAATTTTTTTAACGATCAGGTCGGCAATATACACAACAGCCATCGGCTTGTACAATGACTATTCATGATTACTGTACTGATGTGACTTGTACAGTGACTATTCATGAATACTGTACTGACGTGACTTGTACAGTGACTATTCATGAGTACTGTACTGACGTGACTTGTATACAGTGAATATTCATGAGTACTGTACTGATGTGACTTGTACAGTGAATATTCATGAGTACTGTACTGATGTGACCTGTATACAGTGAATATTCATGATTACTGTACTGATGTGACTTGTACAGTAAATATTCATGATTACTGTACTGATGTGACTTGTATACAGTGAATATTCATGATTACTGTACTGATGTGACTTGTACAGTGAATATTCATGATTACTGTACTGATGTGACCTGTATACAGTGAATATTCATGATTACTGTACTGATGTGACTTGTACAGTGAATATTCATGAGTACTGTACTGACGTGATTTGTATACAGTGAATATTCATGATTACTGTACTGATGTGACTTGTACAGTGAATATTCATGAGTACTGTACTGACGTGATTTGTATACAGTGAATATTCATGATTACTGTACTGATGTGACTTGTACAGTGAATATTCATGAGTACTGTACTGATGTGACTTGCACAGTGAATTTTCATGATTACTGTACTGACGTGACATGTATACAGTGAATTTTCATGATTACTGTACTGACGTGACTTGTATACAGTGAATATTCATGATTACTGTACTGATGTGACCTGTATACAGTGAATATTCATGATTACTGTACTGATGTGACCTGTATACAGTGGATATTCATGATTACTGTACTGATGTGACTTGCACAGTGAATTTTCATGATTACTGTACTGACGTGATTTGTACACAGTGAATATTCATGATTACTGTACTGACGTGATTTGTATACAGTGAATATTCATGAGTACTGTACTGATGTGACTTGTACAGTGATTATTCACGAGTACTGTACTGATGTGACTTGTACACAGTGAATATTCATGAGTACTGTTGTAGAGTATAACTGAGCATGCCGATAGGCATTAGATGGAAAATTCCAATTCGTATTCCATTTGCCATACGATATTTCCTCAAGGATGAATGTTATATCAGAGAAATTTGATATGGAAGAAAAGTAGGGTATATGTACACTATTTTGAAATTGAAAACTTTTAAATTTACAGCATTTAGTCGAAAAATGCAGTTTTATTAGAAACCAATCTGAAAAAAAACAACTAAAACCCCAACATGCTAACACACTGAGCTACTGTGCTAGGCAGTGGTATTCGAAATGAATAGACAAATATTGCTGATATTTATATTTTCATCCATTTTTAAGGAAGTCAGCCATTATGACGATGTAGAGTATCTCCTTAACCACCTTGTCAACATGTAAAACTTATACGGTTCCTCCCCAAACTCTGTTGCAGTGGAGGGTGTGACAAGTGTTTGTTTCACGTCCCTTCTAGAATATTTCACTCATATTGAGACATCACCAGTTGTAGGTGTACTAGTCCGAAATATCTGACGTTTTCCTGGCATTTTTATGATTTTGATATTTACCGTGACTTAGGTCTGTCGCGTACGGGATTCTAACCTCGACCTTCCGCATGCGAGGTGATTGTCATTGTGCAAGAATAAATCATATAGGTAAGTATATCTCGACAAGTGTTGTTACATAAAGCTATATTTGATGTTAAAAAAAAAAAGAAGTTTAAACTGAAACTTTCCATTTAGTGCCAAACCATTATACTGCTTCTGAAATTAACGACTCTTAAAAAAAAAAAAACCAAGACAAACTGGATGCACTTGCTGTTTATTTCATGCAGATACTGATGTCAAAATGTCATTTCATGCTAGTTCAAAATACAAAATATACAATCAAAAAAAAAAAAAAAAAAAAAGACAGCAAAAAAGTTGTAATCAAGATGTGTAAATAAGTCTTGTTTCTTAAACATGAGAAACACTTTCAGTCCACTCTTTGAGAGACTGAACATTCTCAGTCTAAACAACTTCAACGTACAAAATGTGATTAAAATTTGTTCAGACTTAATAGCACTAAAGATGACTGGATTTTCAAAATTTGTAACTAACCAGGTTTGCATAGATCTCTAGAATGGTATGCTTTCATCCAAACAATTTCAGAACCGAGGTTTTTCAGTCTATAGTCTGTCATCTGTCAGAAAAAAGTCTTCACTTCAACTGGTATTTAAGGACCACAACTTTCATCAATAGCATGTGCTGGTACAATCTAAAGCTCTTATCAAGAAAAAAAGGACTACATAAATGCATTAATAACTGGTTGGTAATACACAAAAGTTGGCTGTTGTTCAACAAACCAGGTGTTGACACGCATTAAAGCCTAATCCTGTTGCTCGGTTTTCTCTTCGTTCGATTCCTGTGTCGGTTCAGGAGATTCACCGCCGTCGTTTTCTCTGCCGTACTCGCCCTCATCCTGCAAACATAAAATACACGTGTGACACTTACATCATCTGTTGCTTCCTGTGAAATAGTAGACTGTATCCATAGAATACAATCAGAATAAATCCCAATGAAAACTTATGATCTTGGTCATTCTACTGCCTTCTCAAACTTTAGTTTACGGTGGTTACGTATTAAATTGGCAGAGTTTCTACAGTTGGGAGGTGGTGGTTACACATTAAATTTGGAATGTTTACACATTTGGGAGGTGGTGGTTACATTAAATTTGGAAAGTTTATACAGTTGGGAGGTGGTGGTTACATATTACATTTGGAGTGTTTACACATTTGGGAGGTGGTGGTTACATTAAATTTGGAGAGTTTCTACAGTTGGGAGGTGGTGGTTACATTAAATTTGGAGAGTTTATACAGTTCGGAGGTGGTGGTTACGTATCATGACCAACAAACCACCTTACTTACCCTTCTTCTGTAGTATCCTCTACCACCACGTCCACGACCTCTGCCCCGACCTCGGCCTCGACCCCTTCCACCACGGTAACCATACTGTGGAGGGCCTTCATACCCCTCATTCTGTTAAACAAATAACATGACAAATTCTTATTCACAAATACTACAAAGCAGTCTCCTAGGAGCATAGCATCCCCCTTCCATTTCAGCTACATTTTGCTGTGTCCATTCAGTATAAAGGAGATGATGTTATGCTATAAAGGGCTAGTGAAATCCATAAACATTTCATCCAGTTGGTTTAGTGAAACAAGAAGTTTTAGCCTGTACTTTCTGGTAACACATGTACACAAGGGTTCTCAATAAAATTAAAAGTAACAGGTGATAAAGAAAAAGTAGAAATATTCAAGTGGCAAAGGAGTGAACTGCAAGGAGGGCCCATAGGGCAAACCCTCCCCCCTTCACATCAGAAGACATTTTCTTGTTTTTCGACACTTTAAAATGTCAGCAAAAAAAAATAAATGAAAAGAATATCTCTGCTCTACTAGTATATAACAATATGAAAGTTCAACGTAAAATGTAGAAAGGTTTTTGTAAATTTGAACATGATTCAACTCTCAATAAATGCTACCTAGCCTGAGTTTCTTGCTGTTATTTCCTTCATGATACACACACTACTTTCGTTTTGCTAAAAAAAATTGGAGTCAGGATTACTGAAAACAAATCCAGATATAGTCTTTGAAATGCCTTTTAAAGTATGACTTACTCACCAGCCACATCTGAACTACGACATCAGCATTTCATAGAATTTATCATGACATAGCACAACCTTTTTGTGTGATTACAATAGAAAGTAGGTGATGATTTTACTAAAAGTAGGGGCGAGAAATTGCCAGGTGCCAGCCCTTAATGAAAACCCTGAATAATACAACCTAGAATTTGAGTGGGTAACTGGGACAGTAGGTTAACTGTGAAACCAGTTTCACATTCTCTTCCGAAAGTTCCTATAGTGAGCATCAAAGCTTTTACAATACAATTCTTTTAACCTCATACATAGAAGTGAAGCATGTCTCACCTGGGCATAGTATCTTCGGTATCCCCTCCTCCAGTATGGCCTTCGGAACTGAGGCTGGCGTCCTGGACCATCCATAATAGCGTTCTGGTAACGAGGGGGTCTGCGGGGTCCACCACCTTGGTAGAAGCCCCTGTAGAAACCTCTTCCACCACCACCACCTCCTCCTCCTCCCCCTCTGTAGTAGGGACGGCGGGAGGGCGGCCTCCGGTCTTGATCATCTCCTTCTCCATCATCTAGTTCATCACCCTTAAGGAAAACAACTTCAAACTTTCAATCCTCCATGAAATTTTTTCTGCTATGCAGTACTAGAATATAACTTCTACATGTATATTGGTTTACAACACCAGCAGTTTTTTCCTTATATTACTGGTACCATTAAACTGTATCATTCCCAATGTCAAAAATGTTGATTTCCCCCAATTTTGAGACTTCAAATTCTCATTTCACTTGCCAAAATACACAGCTAACATTGTAATTTACTTTGTCTGAAATGTTGTACGATTTTAGAACGAGCCTACGACCATTCCTGATGCCTCTTCTTTATCTTTTAGTTGAATTCATTTGCAGAAATATATGGTAGAAAACTCCCAATGTGTTCGATTTTGACACTGTTTTTCCCAATTGAATGGGTACAGGTACCAGTGGGTAGAAAACAAGAGGCCCATGGGCCACATCGCTCACCTGAGTCACCTTGGTCCATATCAGAAGATTTTCCATATCTATTTGCATGTAAAACCGTAGTCCTTATTATGGCCCCAAACCTTCCCGTGGAGGCCATGGTTTTTGCAAACTTGAATCTACACTATGTCAGAAAGCTTTCATGTAAATGTGAACTTCTTTGGCCCAATGGTTCTTGAGAAGAAGATTTTTAAAGATTGTCCCTATATATTTGTATGTAAAACTTTGATCCCCTATTGTGGCCCCATCCGACCCCCGGGGGCCATGATCTTAACAATTTATAATCTGCACTATATCAGGAAGCTTTCATATAAACCTCAGCTTTTCTGGCTCAGTGGTTCTTGAGAAGATTTTAAAAGATTTTTCCTATAAATTTGTATGTAAAACTTTGATGCCCCCCTTGAGGCCCCATCCAATCCCC
>NC_079164.1:13566018-13598518 GCF_947568905.1 Ostrea edulis | reverse complement strand
TGTAGAAATAAAACTAAAATAAAATTCTTCAAAATGACCGTATCAGTTAATTTTGCAAAGTACATGTATTAGCTATGAAGAAAATAAAGTCTTCGAAACCTGAAATACTTATTTACTGAAAACTATGAAGTTCATGTGGTAAACAAATGTATCTGATGATTTTAGATCTTTATTCTTAAGCGCTCGCTTTTTAAAATCACACTTAATTCAATAAAAAATCATTCATATTTCTTGTATTCGCTCACCTCATATTTTTTATCTCCAAAATAAAATATAATACTTGTAAAATAATTTCACCCTCTCGCCTCACTGTTTTTGGTTGAAAATCCAAAGAACTAATTTACAAGTTGGTGTGGCCTTAGGGAAATTTATCCAAATTATATCTGTCCAGATTGGGGATTTTTTTTATCCACATACTATCACTAAAGTTAAAGATCATTGTTTCAGTCTTTTTCTTTCCTAAAGGTAAAGACCATAAACACACTAAGTTACAACTTACATTCAATTAGTAAGCCCCCCCCCCCCCCCCCTACTACATGAAGTGATGTCTAGAAATTTCTGTACTTATGTGATCATTTCAGAAATACATCTTATTAGAATTTCTGGAAAGTTTTACTCATATTCAAATTAGAAAGGGTCCTTTTATAAAATCCAATTTAGGGACATTAATAATCCTCTCAAAGCAGGTAACTGTAGTAACTCACAAGAAATGAAATAGGAAGTGATTGTTAATACATGCACAACTAGGAACCTACTTTGGGATCAGAAGTGATGATGGTCATCAAAATATCAATATTGTTTTCTTATATCAGATAAAACATAACAAAGTCCAACTCGATCTTTCATTAGGAAGTTAAACAGAAAGTTTCAATCAATATCTAATTGGGAATAATAAAGGCAAGAAAACAACTTGAGCAAGCCTGACTGATGAATGGCTAGAGGAATGGACAGGACCCTATTGCCACTTCTATATCTTGCCCACACAAAATCTTAATGTCCATATTTTTCATTGACTTGATTTTCTCACTAGAGAATATCTTTTGAAGATTGAAAGTGTGCCTTATGCCAAAATATGTCTCATTTTTAACACACACACACAAAAAACCAAACCAACCCCCCCAAAAAAAAACCCAATACAAACAACAAACCCAGCAACTTCAGAAACCACATTTACAATCACTCCTCCACATCAAAATTCAAAACAAATTATTTCAGAATCCAATTCCATGAATATACACACAAGGTGCTGAACCCCCCCCCCCCCCCCCCCCCCCCCCCCTTCTCTCTTGTTCGATTTCTGGATCTGCTCCTGTCAGTATCAAGAAAAGAAAATTAAAACAAAATCTTACCTGATGGACAAAAACATCTTCCTTTGTGTCATCCCTAAAAATACAAAAGTACAAATCTGCATGAATTTCAATGTGCAATGATTCCTTCATAAAATACATATATATCAATTAAAACTTTACTACAAATAAAAAATATATATAAGACATATATATATTAAAGTTTGACTGATTTTATTTGTTCTAGGCAATATATATCTTAAAGTAGGGATTTTCCACACCATTTTGGGAATGGGACCTGGGCCTTTAGAATTGGGAATTTTAACATCGTTTTGTCCAAATTGGGAATTTTAGAAATACAGTTTTACAACGCTTTTTACAACAAAAAGACGAACATTTCCTATTCATTCAAGGAAATTTTCTTATCTTAATATTCTGTTTTTCAATGCAATCGGGGTTAAATGACACTTAAAACTATTTTTCAATAGTGCATGGACTGAAAGATCACCAGCTTTCAAATTTCCAAGTGACCCTTGCCAGGGCTTTCAAAAGTAGCCGGTGGATTTCCGCCGCCTATAGTAACATTAGGTGCCAGCTACTTTAGTGACAAAAATGTATGTCCAATGAAAAAAAAACTTTTATAAAACTTTAAACATCTTCCAAACTTTAGTAGACTCGGAAATCGCGGCCGTATCAACCAGGATGTAAAAACGTGTTTACTTGCGCTAAATTTAGTTCAGGTAAATACCGGCACCTGATTGGTCGTCTGTTGGTGTAGAAAATAATATGTCAATTGCAATAGTCGGAAAGCCTCGGATTTACCCAATTCGTGACAACACAGACGAGAAGTTCAGAAAGATAACAACAAGTTATTAACGAAAGTAGAATTTTTCAGCACAAATTCGCTATGTTACCAACAAATCTGTAGCTGTTAACTTGAATTTGTGGAAAAATAAAATTATAGGTCATTTAAATGAAAGTAAAAATCAATGATGTTGACGGAATGAAGAGAACAAATACCCTGTTCAGTTTCGGCTTTAAAATGGCCAGAAGTGAAAATGATACAAGTATAATATCAATCAACAATTTTAAAGCGAAAACAGAATTTAATCAGGAAAGATTTCAGACTTGCTATTCTTTTTAATTTGCAAATGCCCATGTACGTTGTATTAAATAAAAACGAAAGTAGAATTTTTCAGCACAAATTCGCTATGTTAACAAATCTGTAGCTGTTAACTTGAATTTGTGGAAAAATAAAATTATAGGTCCTTTAAATGTTACTTATTAATTTGTAATAAAGATTGTTTGGGTTTTATTTAAAAAAAATATTGGGGTGAGCAAAACATGCAGTTTAGTTCATTTCAACAATACTTTCTGCATGTAGAAACTTTCTTAGGGCTGTTCCAGAAATGATCAAATGGGGGGGTCGGGCGGCAAATGATATTTTTTTGTGTGGGTGGTCATATTTTTTCAAATTTTAATAGGTCCGTGGTTGGACTGTTAAAAAAATATTTATTATGGGTAGTGGGTAGTTTCTATTGTTTTATTTTGTGCCACGTGGGTGTTGAGTTTTCAGAATATTTTTATTGTCGCTCTTGTCGTGTTGGTTACAAAACGTCGGAGGGAAAATTGAAAACGTGCTTTCGAAATCGGAAGTAACATAGAACTATTCGAGTTGTCGCTCTTTGCAGCGCATAACTTTCCATTACGGCACTCTTCAAATTAGAGGCGCGTTTAGTAGGGTCCCTTTGGACGTGATGGCGGCGAACTCTGTTCTGTAGATTATTACAGTTTACAATGCATCGATTTTGGGAATATTTTGAAACCAATAGGTATTCCGTTTTCTAATAAAAATAGGCAAACCTTAGTTGATTTATACGTGGGTACCGATGCGTTATATTTATCAGTCGGTGTGATGGTGATATAGAGGCCTCCGGGCGCGGGCTCCAAGAAGTAGAAGACGAACGATTCGTGGAAAAACATCCATACCCATTTCATGATAATAGCATCGTTTGGACTACCAATCTTTCCAACATTCCCGCCATAGATGCCTTTGATTGTTGATGCGACATCGTTTCTTCAGAACTACTGTGATACAATGTCGCACAGGCGTTACCGCGTCATTTCAGACTAGAATGTTTGTCCCGAAAACCTCGCGAGATTTGTACCGTTTTCATTTTTAAAAATATTTTTGTGGTGGGTCTGGTTATTTTTTTTTTTTTATTAGATGGGTCATTGTAAAATGAGTTTATTAATTTGATGGGTCATGGGGTAATTTTTTTTATTTTTTTTTTATGGGTGCTTGGTATATACAAAAGGTGCCTCCCGACCCCCCCCCCCCCCCCCCCCCCATGTATTTATTTCTGGAATAGCCCTTACAAAATAATTCAGTCTTATAAACTTTTAGTACAAATGTAGAAATAAAAGTGAAAGTTTCTGTTCAAGCAAAGACACTTAAAAATTAATTGATACAGCATTGCAAAAAATAATTACATGTAGTTATCTTGATGCACTTTATTTTTCATTTTGCATCAAAATTAGTACTTTGCAATGTTGAATTTTTTTAAGTCTTTGCATGAACAGAAAATTTCACATATGAAACAATTCATGGCAAAAGTAAAAATTTCAGGCAAAAAAATGACAATTTCAAAGCTGCATTTAAGTGCCAGGAAACCGCCAGAATGCAGGATTTTGCGTCATTTACCCCAGAGCTTCTGGGGGCCTTGAGCAGCCCAGACCCCCGGCCGTAAGGGCGCCGAGCATTGGATCACCTTCTACTTTTTCATTTCAGCCTCCTACTTTTAAATTTGTTGAAAGCCCTGCCTAGCTTCTGGTTCTCAGATGGTTCTTTAAAAATGTCAGGAAGAGAAAATAGACATCTTCCCCATTTTACTTGCATCATGGCTAATAATATTGTGCATTTATACTTTTGAATACTAGATGAAATTTTTTTTCAACAGAAAAAATCAATGGAAATTAACGTTAGTCTAGAGACAGAGTAAGGATATTAGATAAAAAGTTGAATTAAATTTAGATTTAATCATGGAGTTTCAATACAAATTGTATTGCTCTGAAATTTAATTGACATAAACAGCCCAACCATGGCCTATATGAATTATTTTTAAAACCATGATCCAGTTCATCATGAAACTCTCTGTGATACTATCTATGCCAATACACTTGTTCAATCAGTAGGAAAAGCACCAGGATTGGGAAGTTATAATTTCATATCCAATAAAATCAATAAAATTTTGTAAAGTAAACATATCTCTAAATGTACACATGTTAATATCGATGATAGAAGTAAGCTAAATTTGAACTAATGCTGCTTTATACAATATCACCATTTATGGTGGTTAGACTCTCCAAATGAAGTGTGCAGCTTCAGAGATTTATTTTCATACGAAGTACACAGAAAATACATTCTAGATATATATGATATTTATCTAATAACTCAGATAGGTTAAGGAAGTGGGTACAATAAGTGAAGCAACAATATAGCACGTATTAATCAAAGAGAAAAATGGAGGAAATTCGGATTTATCGAACAGTTGCCGATATTTCTAGAGTGTTTTATATCATGAACTATGATGCTGCTGAATTATTTTTATGGAGAAAATTTAAAGACAATAGAATCATGTAACACGTATTTTTCAAAGAAAATGAACAATCTAGTTAATGACTGCACTTTGAGCGAGTGTACCAACGGACGACCATTTCAGGTAGACCTTCCGATCTTTTGGTGGTCTCGGGCCTCTGGTCCACAATTTGTGTCAAACCAATAAATATATTTTTCATTTGATAACTCTTATAACAATATTGCAAAACAAAAGACAATTTTTTATTTAACTTGAATTGGGAAATTTTGTAGACAATTGGGAAAAAATGTTACTATTTTGCATTGGGAATGGGGTCGAATTTCGGCCCCCTACAACAGGGTGGAAAATACCTGGTCTTACATAATTCATTCAAGCTCTAATTAGTTTCAAACTTTGGAACTTCAAGAATCTGAGGGACATTAGCAGGAGTGGTATAAAATGTAACTTCAGGTTAAAGCAGTCTTCAATACGAACAATATATATAATATATATACACATATCATTTCAAAACCTCATTCCTAAATTATATACAAACAATTTTGAACACAATTTCTTTGTTTTAAACCACTATTTTTTTTTTTTTTTTTGTACAACAAACCACCAGGGAATCACAATGAGGAAGAAGCATTTCATAAAAGCAAAATAGAAAATGCATAACAACTTGTTTCTCATTTTGAATCACTTTTTTTTTTTTTTTTTAATAAAAAGGTAATTATCTAGAGAGCAGTCACACTGAAAAATTCTCCAAAGGAGACTTCCTCATTTTCACCAGTATTAAGAATGACCCATATGTATTATAATAGTTATATTCCTCTTCATTTACTCAAGGTGGAAACTTTCCTTTATTAATATTGTCTGGTTGTTATAGTTTTGTTGCTAAACACTTTACAGGGCAATATCCATCTCAAACTTTGAATAACTAATTCTAAGTTGCCCTGGATGTGGTGCCAATGCACATAGTTTTAATCTTCAGCATATCCCACGTTCAGCGAGGCGTGACTGCAAGTTAATGCTTGCATTGGGCGCGCACGTGTATGTAAAGTATAGATTAAAAAAACAACTTCATGCGAACCTACCTATTTATGAAGCCATATCCGCTTTTCACGTTAAACCATTTTACAGTTCCTGTAATTTTCTTTGCTGAAAATGATACAGAAGCATTCAAAGGAAGTCAAAAACCCACGTGTAGGACGGGCAAAATTACAACATGTTCCATTACTAACAAACTCGCGTGCTTACTCGACTTTCCGACGTGTAATTCACTGATGACAGACTAATCTACACTTTCAATGAAGCAACATTTGTTTCTCAACCGAATTAAAACAGTTATTTTAATCAACTACTTTGACCACGCTTACACGAGGTGACCTACATAGCGAATTAAAGAAGATTGTTTTCGCAACTATAAAGCGTCTAAAAGGAAATAGGCACTACCTATGATCTTCTTCTCAACCTCGGCCTCTTTCTCCGTTGGTTCTCGGAGTCGGACATGGCCTCTGATGGTAAAAAGATGTTAAAAAGTGTCCGATGGAAACTGGACTTCCACTCTGTTTTCCCTTTGTTCGCTCTCTGCAAAGATGGCCGCCCCCAAGGCGAGCATAACGCCGCATTCGAGCTATTTGATTGGCTGAATTAGATTCCTTGTGTTTTCATTGGTTGTCGACATATAAGTTAAGGGCCACAGTTACTACTACTGATTTATTTCAAGAACCGGCAAATTTGAAGAAGAAAAAGCTTTAATTTGAAGTCCGTAGTCGGAATATAGATACTTTATTTCTTGCCAATAAAAGAAACTCTAACATATTAATTAACAAGGGGAGGATCAACCGATACGCCTTACTGTGCTTTCATTGATATTTTTTCTGGATCCGCCCCTGGAATTCCATTTATAAATCACATATATGATAAAATACAGAAATCTTTTACTAGGGATATTTTTACACAACTTTATGAATTTAAGCCATACAATATGTTTATTGTTTATTTACCAATCAAGGACCCTCAAGGGGCATTTACAGGTTAACGAGCAATTATAATCATGACAATGAAAATAACAATAATTCAGAATTAAGTACTATACTACTATCAGAGTTCACACTTCTGCACTGTACACATCTATAATTATATATGAAATACTGATTGCAGACAAGATTTAAATTAACAACATGATAAAATAACCCAACTGCTTCAATATGAGAAAAGAATCGGGGTAACCTAGCTAGCGGGGGTCAGACCCCGGCCCTACCAATATCCCTACTGGATAAATTACTCCATTTAATACTCAATAATGTAACCGAGATACGGGACCGACAACTTTTTTCTCCACCGACGGACGAAATTGTAGAAAGAAGTTATAATCATCTGATAACAACGTATCTCTGTGTGTGTACTGCTATTAGTACGTGTGGTAGATCAATGTACAATATGCTATAGATAATTTTAAGGTTTTTTTCTATAGGTGTTGAAACTTTGTAACATATTGTTGGTTTTTAATAGTTATATACATGTAGGTGCTGAGACCGAGCCATGTCAGGGATTGGAGAAAAACAATTTGCGTTTTTATATTCAAAATTATCCATACACAGTCAGCCAACTTTGCGCTTTGCGCCCTATCCGAGGGGAAAGGGGGGGGGGGGGGGGTGCTCGGCAAAGCAATACCTAAATGCACAGGCACTCGACGTTTTGAATATCTATGATAAAAATGTCTTCTTATACACAAAATATTCAATACATAACTATAAAAATTTGTTTTCAGGAAGACAATTTTTTTTTGGATTATAGATAACTATAACTATATTTATTTCCAATCAAGGGCCCCCAAGGGGCAGCATGAAAATACATACAAATAATGTACATATACATATACAAGTAAAGAAAGAAGTGATATTTAAAACGTCGATCAGTGCCTGACACGGTTATTTGGTAGTGGACATTTGCCTGTAAGTTATGTATACATGATTATAATCAAGATAGGACTCTCCATCCCTAGCTGCTAACGAAACTTCCGATACTAAGGTATTTTTGATGTAATACAGATGAGGGGGGGGGGGGGGTAATTAAGTGCGTTAACTTTAAGTTCTCTACTTTCTGTGGACCAAGTTCATAGGTGACGTAACTTTCAAGACAAAATTTTTGACCTAAGTGCATTTCTGTTCTTGTTAGAAATTGTTCTCACTTTACACGTATTATCATCTCTCTCTCTCTCTCTCATTATTTTTTAAATTCATTCCATGACTATTTGATTGTCATTCTTAATGACAGATCTTCAGGTCATTCCATAAAATAATTTTTTGTCCATGAACAGATGTTAGAATTTCATACTGAGTCGGTGTATCGAAATTAAATGATATATCGATTTAACGTTTCCATGATAACATTATAAATGATTAAGGTTGATGTACTTGTTGTTTTTTTTTCAGTTGCAAACATTGCAGGTTATATCAGTATATGGATATCTACGTGTACTGATTAAAAATATCACTCTGTCCTGTAATTTCCGCGAACCTTCCGATAATCAATGCACAGTTTAGATAAGTTTCAATCATCTCTGAATCGAGATACCACTTAGACATAACATTACATTTGAGAGACTGAACAACTTTCTACGTACTAATCCATCAGTACACAATCACCTGTACTAATCCCCTGTACACAGTCACTTGTACTAATCCCCCAGTACACAGTCATATGTACTAATCCCCCAGTACACAGTCATATGTACTAATCCCCCAGTACACAGTCATATGTACTAATCCCTCAGTACACAGTCAAATGTACTAGTCCCCCAGTACACAGTCATATGCACTAATCCCTCAGTACACAATCAGATGTACTAATCCCCCAGTACACAGTCATATTTTGAGATTCCATTTCTAACTTCTAACAACATATACCAATACATAGTGCAATCAACATATGACTAGAATGTGACAGATTTCTCGTCCACGTGAGTTGTTCTGTCTCGTCACATGTAAACATGTATAATGTGCCAAGTTATGGAAGTTGTCTTCCTTTGATTACTGATCCCAGAAATCTAGTTTTGTGGACCCAAACGTTACCAATCACCGCACAGTTCCAAAATTCTGCTTGGGTCTAGAAAGCAATGGTATACGGTTCTTTTAAATGCCCAAGAATATCTGTTATGAATGTTTCCTGTACTACTGTGTCATTTAGGTAAAACAAGAGGTACTGTGTGCAATGCTCATTAAGGAGGTATGCTACACCATAGACATTTTATATGGATGAAAAGTGGAGGATATGTACAACAATATTGAAATTGAAAACTTTCACTTTATTTAGTCAAAAAGTGCAGTTTTATTTGAAAGCAATCTGAGAAAAATTTAAAACCCCTGCTGGACTCGAAAATGCGATCTACAGTTCAGCAGTCGAGCTACTCAGGTGAGATTTTTTTTTAAATGAATAGACAAATATTGCTGATATTTATATTTTCATCCATGTTTTAAAAGGAAGTCAGCCATTATGACAATGTAGAGTACCTCCTTAAAAACCAAACCCTTACCCTAAAAGATCATGAAATTTACAATTTTGGTATAGAACTACTTACTTCTAAATATTTATTTACTTTCAATTTAATATTAATAGCATTAAAGATATCATTTAAATGTTTTACACATATACACTATACATACATATATATATATATATATACAAAGGTCTTCCTGCTCTACATCACTGTGTATTTAGTTTTTCTTAAACATGTGTGGTTCTAAAGAAGATTTTTGAAAATTTGTCACTTTTTGACAGTTTCCGCCCTGCCTCTAAGGCACCAGAAGTGCAAGAGTCCTGAAATTTCCAATGTATGCCAACCTTGTCCCAACTTCATACCAAATTTGAAGAGAATAGAAATGGTAGTTATCAAAAAGTTTAATATACATGCATGTTCAATTGTTAACAAATCTAATCACTGACCATTTCGGCCTCACCCTAATAGGAAAACCCCTACCCCTGTAATCATCAAATTTACAATTTTAATAAACAGCTACCTGCTCATTCTAAACATCCATTTAGCTTCAATTTAGTATGAACAGCATTAACGAAGATGTCTTTTTTTTTTACACATAAATACTGGGTATATACCAAGATTGGCCTTGCCCTGGAGTCAGAACTTTTACCACGGGGATCATAAAATTTACAATTTTGGTAGAGGCCCTTCTGCTCTATATCACCATGCATTTATTTTTTCTTATACATGTGTGGTTCTAGAGAAAATAACTGTTGCACCAAAGTTAAAGGAGTTCTAAAATTACAATTAAATTTGTCAGTCTTCTCCGAAAGATGCTTCATACCAAATTTGAGAAGAATTGGAACATTTGGTAGTTATCAAGAAGTTTAATTGTTACCGAAAGACGCACGATGTACAGACCAATAGCAAAAGGTCACCTGAGTAAACATTTTTGGAGGGTGATTATAAGATGGGAAAACAGAAACTACATTCTTCAAAGTGAGCACAACCAGCAAAAGAATTTCAACAAATTTATAGGAATTTATAGGGCTAATATAGGAGAAATGCCATTTTAAGCCAAGAATTAAAAAAAAGAAATCATAGGAGGTTGTCAAATATACAGGGGATTTTAAAATAAATATAGCGGTGCTGGAAGGTCTGGCTAAATTGTCACTAGTATCAGGCAAAAATATGATTGGCCAACATCAAAGGGCAAGGGCATGACCTAGGGCCTAACTGAGGGTACATGTTATAATCGTCTAAGTAGTCCTCTGCTTTGACCTAACTGTGCATCTAGCGACCCATAGAGGGTTCCCTGTGTCTGGGGCCAACAGATGGGGTTCCTGCATCGAAATATAACTCCTCAAATTTGACCGATTTTCAACTCCATGTTTGAATTTAGGGCCCTATCTCCAAGACCTGGCCTGAAGGTCGTGAACTTTTTGAGCACATTTTCAAACTCCATGCTCTAAATCGTGAAGGTTATAAAACTTTTATAAAAATATTCTCATACTCATATCACGTACATGCTCAAAATTTTTCAAGTATGCTTCGGAGTTTGGTCAGAGTTGTACTCAAAACAAACATGGCTGAGTTTGAGTATGAGTGCGATAAAAGTTTTATAACCTCCAGGCCTGGATAATGAACATGTACAGTAAATAAATAGAGACATTAAGCAATATACACAAATACACCTAATTATAATCAATGCTTTTAGTCAATTATAAGATAGGGAAAAAAACCCAGTGAATTCTATGAACCTTTAATGTTTTTCAAATCATTAAATAATATGTGAAACACTGTTATTGTACACAGGTAAGTGGAAACTTAATTAACGAGAGATTTGTAAAGACATTCTTTTCATTAAATAGTATCTTGTACAAAGATACCAGTAACTTAACAACATCTCTCTACAATTCTATCAGGGACTATACAGAGTGTCTTCTGACATGTTTATTTATCTCACACATCACACTCTTGTACCCAGTAACAACATCTCTCTACAATTCTATCAAGGACTATACAGAGTGTCTTCTGACATGTTTCTTTATCTCTTGTACTCAGTAACAACATCTCTCTACAATTCTATCAGGGACTATACAGAGTGTCTTCTGACATGTTAATTTATCTCACACATCTCACTCTTGTACTCAGTAACAACATCTCTCTACAATTCTATCAGGGACTATACAGAGTGTCTTCTGACATGTTCCTTTATCTCACACATCACACTCCTGTACTCAGTAACAACATCTCTCTACAATTCTATCAGGGACTATACAGAGTGTCTTCTGACATGTTTATTTATCTCACACATCACACTCTTGTACCCAGTAACAACATCTCTCTACAATTCTATCAGGGACTATACAGAGTGTCTTCTGACATGTTTCTTTATCTTTTGTACTCAGTAACAACATCTCTCTACAATTCTATCAGGGACTATACAGAGTGTCTTCTGACATGTTCCTTTATCTCACACATCACACTCTTGTACTCAATAACAACATCTCTCTACAATTCTATCAGGGACTATACAGAGTGTCTTCTGACATGTTCCTTTTTCTCACACATCACACTCTTGTAATCTTGCTTTAAGTACTCAATGTGACTGTGCTCAAACATCTGTCTCCTCGTCCTCTCTAGAAAAGACATGCCCTCCCTGTCTAACACTGAGTCACACTCTTTATACCTCACCCTGACATTGACGTCAGCCCCCGCCCCAAGCAGGATCCCCACCTTCTCTGTTCTATACTTAACAGCATACCACTCATAACCAATCAGTGTATACAACAGAGGTCTCACATCAGATTTACTGTTGATATTATACAACTGCATCGACTGATTGACATCCAGACCCACACACAACAGATGTCTCAGTACATCACAGTCTCCCCATTTAATTGTCTTCCACAAATCTCCCTCTTCATCCATACACCACACTGATCTGTTTGTCACCATCACATCATCCCTACTGTCTGTTTTAACTCCAGCATGTCTGATGTCCACCAGACAGTTAAATAGGTGCATATTTCCATTAAATTGACCTGGAAGGATTTTATTTTGTTCCCGTATGAGATATTTCACTATATCTGGTTTGTTCAGTATTAATGCTTTATATACTGCGGACACATCGATATCAACAACCTGAGTAACCCAGTCAGCTCCATGTTCTACTAGATATTTCACTACCGATAAAGAAATCTGTCTTACTGCAGCTATCAGTGGTGTATCCCCCAATCTATTCTGTACATTGACATCAGCCCCCAGCTTCACCAGCTCCTTCACTATACTTATATGTCCTCTCTGACATGCAGCTATCAGTGGTGTATTCCCTCTATTCTGTGGATTGACATCAGCCCCCGCCTTCACCAGCTCCTTCACTATACTTATATGTCCTCCCTGACATGCATCTATCAGTGGTGTATCCCCCAATCTATTCTGTGGATTGACATCAGCCCCCAACTTCACCAGCTCCTTCACTATAGTTATATGTCCTCTCCGACATGCAGTTATCAGTGGTGTATCCACTCTATTCTGTGGATTGACATCAGCCCCCAACTTCACCAGCTCCGTCACTATACTAATATGTCCTCCCTGACATGCAGTTATCAGTGGTGTATCCCCCAATATATTCTGTAGATTGACATCAGCCCCCGCCTTCACCAGCTCCTTCACTATACTTATATCTCCTCCCTTACATGCAGCCATCAGTGGTGTATTCTCCCATCCATTCTGTAGATTGACATCAGCCCCCAACTTCACCAGCTCCTTCACTATAGTTATATGTCCTCCCCGACATGCAGCTATCAGTGGTGTATCCACTCTATTCTGTGGATTGACATCAGTCCCCAACTTCACCAGCTCCTTCACTATACTTATATGTCCTCCCTGACATGCATCTATCAGTGGTGTATCCCCCAATCTATTCTGTGGATTGACATCAGCCCCCAACTTCACCAGCTCCTTCACTATACTAATATGTCCTTCTTCACATGCACGTATCAGTGGTGTATCCCCCAATATATTCTGTAGATTGACATCAGCCCCCGCCTTCACCAGCTCCTTCACTATACTTATATCTCCTCCCTTACATGCAGCCATCAGTGGTGTATTCTCCCATCCATTCTGTAGATTGACATCAGCCCCCAACTTCACCAGCTCCTTCACTATAGTTATATGTCCTCCCCGACATGCAGCTATCAGTGGTGTATCCACTCTATTCTGTGGATTGACATCAGTCCCCAACTTCACCAGCTCCTTCACTATACTTATATGTCCTCCCTGACATGCATCTATCAGTGGTGTATCCCCCAATCTATTCTGTGGATTGACATCAGCCCCCAACTTCACCAGCTCCTTCACTATAGTTATATGTCCTCCCCGACATGCAGCTATCAGTGGTGTATCCACTCTATTCTGTGGATTGACATCAGTCCCCAACTTCACCAGCTCCTTCACTATACTAATATGTCCTCCTTCACATGCAGCTATCAGTGGTGTATTCAAGTGACCATCCTGTAGATTGACATCAGCCCCCAACTTCACCAGCTCCTTCACTATAGCTATATGTCCTCCATTACATGCAGCAGATAGAGGTAGATGAGACCAATGAATATCTTCACTGTACAGACCTATCCCAGTGATTGCTTTCTTACAAAAAGGAAGCAAAACTCTGAATATTTGTATATCACCACTATAACAACTCAATACAAGTAATCTACATTCTTCTGCAAGCCTATTGTTTTCAATTTCAGGTTTATTACATGTATTCATGTATATCGCAGATTTAGACTGATGTGGAGAATTTCCTGTTATCCAAAACAATTCACTTACTTCATTGGGTTGTTCAGTCTGTTGTACTATGAACTGTAGGATATGATAATGTCCATAGTAGATCACCCAGCTGATCACTCTCACATTGAACATGATTAAAAATTCTCCCTTATGATTTCTTTTACACCTCTGATCCACCAGTGCGCTCTGTCTGTCCCACTCACTCCAATCGCTCTTCTCCTCACTTTCCTCCGCTATACACTCTCGTTTACTCACTATCTTATCTATCTTTCCCTGACTGGACAGAAATACAGATTTTAATTCTGTGTATGACTTTGTCTCTAACACACCAGTAAAAGCCTGACACACCTGGGGATGTTTTAAAACCTGATTCCTGAAAACATCATACAGCTCCATGTTCTGTATGTCTCTGTACAATCTTTCTGCTAACAGTGGGTACTGATCCTCACGTAACCTTATACACAGATCAAACGACTCCTCTCTCTCACTGTTTTTATCATCGCTCTCCTCCTCCTCTCCTTCACTATCATTGTTACTCTCATCCCCCTCAATAGATTGAGAATCACTCTGTTTCTCTTTCACTTTGTTCACAATTCCTGGTTCACTTATCTGTGGTTTGACATAATTAGCAATATAACTACTACTCATATACAGCAACATTTGGTCAGGGAACTGTTTGCCATATTGATAAGCACAGATTTCAAACATGGAGTCATGTATAAATGTGTATTGTGCACCACACTGTTTTGTGTATGTCCCCTCCATTGCTGACAAGGCTTTCACAAACTTGAAAGCATCTGTCTGGCTTTCTAATTCACAATTTTCCAATGTGTCATTTTTCATGCTCACAAAATGTTCATTTTTCCTATCTTTTAAGATGTCTTTTGAAATGCTGTTTTCATTTAGCATACACAAAACAAGTGTTGCATAATTCATTTTGTTATGCCTCTGCATATCATCAAGTTCATCAATGATACATTGGACTGGATTCAGGAAAAAATTTGAACCAAGAGCTTGGAATTTTGTTTCCTTTGAAAACAATTTACAGAGAAGGGGAAACATAAGAGATGTTGATTTCAGCAATGCAGGTGACATTAAATCAACATTTAAACCATACTTCTTGAGAATCTGTTTCTTGTCATTGTCATCTAATGCATTATCAGAACTGTGCAACTTAATCACTGTCTCTTCTTTCGTCAGGAATGGTTTGTAAAATTTTGTCTCATTGAACACAGCCTCTCTACATGTCATCAAAGTTCTAGACTTATACATGCAAGGGCTTGTTATTTTCTGTTCATAATCAGTCAACACATCTAATTTAGTTTTCTGGAGGCCAAAGACACCCACCACATCATCAATAACAAAAACCTGTGGATTCTTTGTGTCAGAGTATTGCTTTATCTCTCTGATTTCATCAACTGGTACAACCTCGTAACCTTCCCCCTGGAGCTTGAGGGCGATGTGGTGAGCCGTGGCAGACTTCCCGGACCCAGGCACACCAACAAATGTCACGCAAGGTTGGTTCCTCACTTTCTGCATCACTAAAGGGAAACTGTGGGTTTCATAGTAAAACTTGTCTTCCTCTCTCCATTTCTGAACATCACTATCGCATTGCTCTGAAATTACATATTAACGAAACACTTGAGTATCAATGACGATGTTTAATTACATAAAGCACAATTAGATGTGGTAGAATGAAGCATATAAAATACACCATAATAGGACTAATACACAATAGGTTACATTGAAAATGGATTCCAATTAATAATGTGCTATTGACGTGTAATTCAGCACTATATCTCAGGTATTTAAGGGAGACTTAATTAATAATGTGCTATTGACGTGTAATTCAGCACTATATCTCAGGTATTTAAGGGAGACTTAATTAATAATGTGCTATTGACGTGTAATTCAGCACTATATCTCAGGTATTTAAGGGAGACTTAATTAATAATGTGCTATAGACGTAATTCAGCACTATATCTCAGATATTTAAGGGAGACTTAATTAATAATGTGCTATTGACGTGTAATTCAGCACTATATCACGGGTATTTAAGGGAGACTTAATTAAAAATGTGCTATAGACGTGTAATTCAGCACTATATCACGGGTATTTAAGGGAGACTTAATTAATAATGTGCTATAGACGTGTAATTCAGCACTATATCACGGGTATTTAAGGGAGACTTAATTAATAATGTGCTATAGACGTGTAATTCAGCACTATATCTCAGGTATTTAAGGGAGACTTAATTAATAATGTGCTATAGACGTGTAATTCAGCACTATATCACAGGTATTTAAGGGAGACTTAATTAATAATGTGCTATAGACGTGTAATTCAGCACCACATTGTATATCCCGGGTATTGTACATTGTATACCCCGGGTATTGTACATTGTATACCCCGGGTATTGTACATTGTATATCCCGGGTTTTGTACATTGTATATCCCGGGTTTTGTACATTGTATATCCCGGGTATTGTACATTGTATATCCCGGGTATTGTACATTGTATATCCCGGGTTTTGTACATTGTATATCCCGGGTATTGTACATTGTATATCCCGGGTATTGTACATTGTATATCCCGGGTATTGTACATTGTATATCCCGGGTTTTGTTTGTTTACATGTTGTTTTACATCTCTTTTCAGAATTTTATAATCACCATGTTAGGTGAAGTTCTATGCATGCCAAGTCGACCGTAGCGGTGAGGATTCTTTATTCTGTCTACGGCTACCGTGACACGCTGCCTCTTTTATTAAGGCCATATCCAGGAGACCTGTGACTTTCAATTCAAAAATATCGAGCTCTTGGAAATGGACAAAGTAGTCTTTAAATAGTTTAGAATGGATAGCTTTTTTGCCCGATCTCATGGGCTTCGCACTATGACTTTGGACTTACTTAATGCACCGCATGCACCAAATATCACAAAAAACTTGTGAAAAAGAGCTTGAGAAAGGCAGGGTAATCAATATACTTTGAGAAACCGTTGTAACACCGACTTCTGTAATCCCTGTCACGTAGTGTAATCTGACGAGTGGTTGATGGTGTAGAAGATGAACATTTACAAGCAAGGTGCAAGTTTAAGACAGTCAGGGACATAAGCAATATGCCCCCTCCTGACAATTTATTATAGAAACTTGAAACCACAGAGCTTAGGAACATTTGCATTTTGATATGATTTAGTGTGGTCGTGATTCGAACATCCTCTGGGGATGTTTGCATATCAATGAATATCCATGATCCTATTGTCATTGAGAATGAGATTTTTCCTATTTATTTCCATATAAATTTCTTATAATGTGGTCTTACCCTACTTTCGTCGACCACAATTTGAACAAAGAACCAGAGCCACAAAGTACTAAAATTGGCCCTTTCACCAAAATAAATGAGACTTTCACAGTTGATGCTCTAGGATTTATAGGTTATAGAACAATTTATTTTATAGCTATATCTTTTCTAGTTTTCGTTTTACAGTCGTTTAAACTTTGTGTTGTTTTTCAACAGAAAAACTATACAACGTCATGATGTTGACGTTATGAGAATCACAGTGTAAAACACAAAAACTGGACGCATAGGTTAATATATATGTTTTGGGCTTATTCTGATTGTAAATCACAACTGTTAAAATACTAGGAACTTGTATATTTTCTATCACGATGTTTAAATTTGTGATACATGTATATTGCCCCCCCCCCCCCCCCCTCCCACTGCATAACACTACAATTTTTTCCCCGCTGTATTGGACATAATTGAAAAATCGTGATCAAAATTTTAAAAATTCCTTGCAGTGAAAGGACCACAGCAAATAGTATTGTTTTACCGTCTATCTCAAAGACAAGTTTATATTTTCAAGTTGCATATATCTATTTGTATCAACTTCCATTAAAATTTATATAATTGAGGATAAAAAAGAGAGACAACTGTATAATTTTGGTTAAACTTGAGTACTTATAGTAACTAATTACAAAAATTGATTTTCAAAACTATTTTTTTAAAAATAAAACACGGTGGACCTTTAAAATTGTCGGCACCTCTGAAGTCTTATAATTTTCTGAGCGAGGTAGTCATTTAAGTCCACGGAGATCTGACATCTGTGCCTCCTTTGTGCCACCATGCACCTTCATGTGATAAAAAAAAATACTAAGCGAAATATCAGTGGGTGAAAATTAAAACGTATAAAACGGCGACTTGTATATATTCATATCATTTAATGATATATATTATTGTAAATTAAAATAGTAATTTAATTTTTAAAAATGTACCTTCACTGTCTATCTTTAAAGAATTATCATACTGATTTGATAACTTACTTATATTGTTTACATGTTGGAGTTTGCTATTCGAAACAATTCATCTTAATTACCCTTAACTTATGACGTCCGTTCTGTATTAACTTTCCACGTTCATATGTTTGAAGCAGATATAGAGTGGACAGTGTTGCTAAATGGATTTTAATTATCTCTTAGTAGAAACCTCAACATGTTTGTAAATCGGGATTATTTCTTGTATATAGATATATCAAGATATTGATATATATCTGTATGCAGACTTCCCCGCATACGTTCACAGCTTTATGAAACGCCCAAATTCTCGACATCTCGTACACAAACACCTGTACGTGTTCACAGCACGAGCAGCACGAGTTCACCAAATAAGAGAAGGATCATTTGACTTTGAAAATGAACAAACGAATATCACATGGTATAAACTGGCATTGCTTTCAATTTGTTAAATAGCATGAATTATAGCAGCTCAAAGAAATGTGGACCATAAAATGACAAGTAAAAACATTGATTTATTTGTGCGATTATTTTAAAAGATTTTTATTGCAATTAAGAATATTAGATGATTTAGATCCGCTGTCTACATGTTTACAGGTAGTGTAGAAATATCAAAAAGTGTACAGTTGACAACGCGATTGAAATAAGAATGCGGACGATTTTTTGTTTATTCAGTGACTCACGAGCTTACCCGTCTTCTGAATGAAAGTTATAAAATATACTTTTTTGGGGGGTCAGTTATAACACCCGAAAACGGGGGTAAAAATCATCTTCGCTTGTCATGGGTTTTGGGTCCATTCTGCTCTTCGTGGACTGAATACATTTTGCTATCGAAGATGGAATTTTTTTTTAAAATGCCTAGATTGTCCGCTTGCATAAACATGTATTACGGTGGTAAAAAAAAGTCTAGTAAATCCAATGAAGTTGTAGTAATATAGATTATATATTTATTTTATTTTTGACTGAGAGGGCGTTAGATAGCTAGGCACGTAACATCGGTTTCAAAAAAGGAGGGGGGGGGGGGGGGGGGGGGGGGGGGGGGGGGGGGGCAGTCCTAACTCGCGCCAGCCGAATAATTTAACATGGAAAAAAGGGAAATTAAATATATCAGAATGAAGTGGAATGGTTAATTAATAAGAATAATATCGTACATTTAAGATTTGATTAAACTTCCCGTACCTGTATACAATTACTGATGCTCTCTCTCTCTCTCAGTTATAGATTCAGTACTGTTGTATAGCGTGTATGAATAGAAGCAACTAAAATGCAAATCGTCAAATAATGTTGTCTATATATTTTTGTGTGTGAACTAATTGCATTTGAAACCGATATTTTAAAACATCCTTACAGTAGACTTGGATGGGTCCATGTGGCGATCTATCCACTGTACACTTAAAAAAATTGAATTTGGGAGGGGGATTGGGACAGTTTGAGTGGATGAAGACCACCACCCACCACTGCCACCACACACATGTACAATTTAAGCACAATTTCCTGTTGCTATTGTAGGCTGGATTATTAAATTAAGATATATTTATTGGCACAACACATGTCCAGTTTATTAATTGGCAAAACATATATAATATAGCATTCAGTCTGTCTGTCATAATTTAATTTTACTTGTATCACGCAATTTGATTTGTTAAGCACGCTGAAAAAAATATTTGTTTATATTTTATAAATGTAACTTGGCATGGGGACACACCTCCTTGACAACCGAGACGACACTATTTTTCCTTTCCTAATTTTACATTGGACAATGGAACACTGATACGTTGATAGGCCTTCGAACTAGGACATGAAATTGAAATTCAACGGAATTAAACATGCACAATAAATACTGTACTGCCTTACCCCCCCCCCCCCCACCCCCCCCCCCCCCCAACAAAAAACAAAACACAGTCTTTGTTTACAAGTAAAGTTACATAAAAATAGAAAATAAAAAACTCTTGACATGTACAACGATATCATATGTGAAATTAACAAAAAACAAAAAACACCGGTATATCGAGTATTTTCATATGGGGGGGGTTACTTGATCCGCCTATCGAAGCATAAAATGCGTCATGAATGTCTTACAACAGATGACGTCATGTCTCATCGATAACATGTGGATCGCTATCTATGAATTGCTTACATGATTTACTGTGTCGGATTTAACTGGCGGAAATGCTGCATGCTATGGTAAGTACTATTGTAGTTTAAATCTGTTATTTTGAATTCCTTTTTGCCTGACCAGGTCATGCTAATATTCAGCCCGAAACTTGGATGTACTGTAAATCAAAGAAGGACTTGCTCCCAATGTACGTAAAGTTAGGTTAAATAAAACAGTTATTTCGAATGTTGACAGTCTAAAGCTGCGTAGTAACAATTTTGTAAAATAAATAAAGCAAAAATTATTCGATATGATATCAGTACCATACAAGAATACTTGCGTGAAGCCTGAATATTTTCCGATATCCCAAAGTGAAAGAAGACGCCGCGCCATGTTCATTTCAGTCACTAGGCCTAACAGTTTCGGTAACTGTCGTTTCGTTCAATGATAATGTTTATGATAATAATGTAAAACTACCAAAATTATACACAGTTTTTAAGCAACGATGCAATGAAGATGTATTGTGAACGACTTTAAAAGATGAAAACAACTAGGTAGTAGGTACTGAAAATGAACATCTATAGTAAAAGGGCAAAACAAGCTGCAACCGAAAACTATTATTAGGTGAGGGAATTTCCCTTGCTTTAAAAATAAACACCGAACTAAAATGACCTATGTACATATACATGACACGAAATAAAAAACGTAGTTTCCTTCTCCATAAGATACTTAAACCAGCCATATTTTCTGTAAAATTCAAGTTTACCACCACCAGCGCATTATAACCGCAATATTTTTCAGCAATCCGGAATATCGATTTTTTGAAAAATAAAATTAGTGCTCCTAGCTCGCCCTAAAATATTTTTGCATTTATGGTCAATTGAAAAGGTGTATATTATAAAAATACTTTAAATATTTTGGGCGAGATGAAACCAGTATGGCAAAACCTTAACAAAATAACCAGTTTTTGGTGAAAAATGACAAAAATACGGTACCATATCCGGTTCTATTATGTATACAGCTTTAGTTGTGCTCCTATTTTTAAAATCTAACATGTTTTTTTAAACCCCGGATTCTGATACATATTTATAACACCAATACTAGCATTCAACATTTACTTTCATTTTTATATATTTTAAGGGCCATATTTTGCGGTTTGTGAATCAGGTTCTTTGAATTTGCACTACCTGGTAATAAAAAAAGATACTAAAGATTTTCCTTATATATTTGGATGCAAAACCTTGATCCCCTATTGTGGCCTCATCCTACATCCGGTGTGTGTGTGTGTGTGTGTGTGGGGGGGGGGGGGGGGGTTGGGGGGGGGGGGGGTTAGGGGGCTATGACTTGAACAAACTTTAGTATAAACTATGTCAGAAAGTATTCATTTAAATTTCAACTTTTCTGGCCCAGTGGTTCTTAAGAAGATTTCTAAAAGACCCCATCCTATTTTTGCCTCTTTAGTCTAGTCAATCTAGCTCAAAAATGAGCAAAACCTCAAAGTAATTGCAACAGAAATGAAATTTTGATTATTCATGCAAGAAAACACATGCAAACAACATATTAAAAATCAGCTTTTGTATTTCCATGGGAAAATTGGAATTTGGGGGTAAAAGGATGTGTTTTTTCATGAAAATCGCTAAAAACTGGAAATTGAAGAAAATGTCCATTTTATGTAACATACAGTAAAAATAAGTTTCATATCTCAAATTTCAACCTGGAAATGTTCGATTAATATTTTTTTTACAGCAGAATATATTCTTTCCTTGACTGTAATTTTTGGGTAAAATCTTGCTTTTTTTTAATATAATTGTTAAAGGTTGAAATTTTAAGAAGAAAACCCACATTTTGTCATACATCTAAGTCTACCAATAAAAAATTGAAGTTAGGATTTATCTTAAAAACTGCTCAACAAGTAAAATATATAGATTATTGGCAATATATATGAAAAATACCATTTTAGGTAGGAAAACCTACCTTTTTCTAAAACAAAAATAGTGAAAAACTGGAAATGATAGGAAATGACTGTTTTATAGAAGAGATGACAGTGATCTTATAAATTTAAGAATAAAACGTCCAAATCCACAACTAATCTTTTCTGCACCAAAATTTATTTTCCCTTGCCGAATTTTGGGCTGAAATCTTCATTTTCCAACAAAAATCGTTAAAAACTGGATTTTGGAAGAAAATACTTTTTCCTGTCCATTAGGCATATATGAGTTACCACATGAAGATTTATACATTAAAATAAACTGTTAACACAAAACAAGTGCCCCTTCAAAAATGGTCTGTAAAAGATGACCTACATTTTTGCAGTTACTTCCCTTACATCGGAAGTTGGAGGCGCGCTTACCATTCCGGTCCTATGTTTCACATAAATACATGTAGTATTTTAAAACAAACAGTGTATAGTAAAGCTTACGTTACCAAATTCTTTATTATGTTCCCCAAACAAAGTTTGGGAACATATTGTTTTTACTCTGTTTCTTATTATTATTATTATTCTTTTTCTCCGGTACTTTTTTGTCCGGTAGTGTTCTCAGAAACTACAAAAGGGATCGATATTAAACTTTCCAGGATGATAGTATAGCGTTTGTAGATGTGCATAGCGATAGTCATTTTGTCTGCACGTGCATGCACGCCCGCGCACGTGCACTGCAATTTTGGTACAAAAAATGGAAAATCAGAATATTAAAGGGATCGATATGAAACCTAAATAGGATGGTAGTATATCATTTGTAGATATGAAAAATGATAGTTATTTTGTCTTCACGCGCACGCATGCGCGTGCACGTACATTACAAAATTTGTACACTATCTTTGGAATCAGTCTAACTTTTTTGTTGTTCATTGAAATGGCTTGATATTCATATCATAGTTAGATATTGAGACCCTTAACTGATTTTCATGGTCAAAATTACGAATTTGCACGTGCATGCACGTGCGCTTCATTTTGATTGGATAATACTAAAACGTTTGTAACTATCTTATTTATAAAGCGAATGAGATGATATTCACAGCATACGTATACAATATGTGTATGTATATATTAGTGTAACAAAAAATGCCAACGCACACGCGCATGCGTGTGCAACGTTTTTCAAATATTCAATTTTTAAAGGACAATAACGTTTTTGTTTTTCATCAAATTATATTGATATTAGGGGTTTAGATGTGTCTTGGTACTCCTTACAAATTGCTGTGGTTAGAATTGCTGCTCAGCACGTGCATGCACGTGTGCTGAATTCTGATTGGACGATTTTAAAATCGCTATAACTTCCTTATATGTGGTAGAAATGTTATGAAATTCATACTGTGGGTATATGATACAAATGCCTCTTGAACGACAAAAATTCGGAATCATACACGCGTGCACATGTATGCACATGCAACGCTTTCTTTCATTTCTTGGTACTGAAATGACCATATTGAACGTACTACATGTAATTAAAAGCTAAAATAAAATGATTTTTTGCTATAGATTCACAAGGACATCACTTTTTAATTGGGGGAGGTTTGGGGAACATCTGTAACGGTCCCCGTTACAATTAGAACTAGTTAAGGTTAGTTTTAAAAGTTTGTACTACATCTATGACGAAACAAGGTTCAGTTTCTTCGATTTTATAAAGAAATCTTTAATACGTGCACTGCGTCAAGTTCTAGAGTTTGGGAAAGAAGGGGAGGGGGTTATAGCCGTATTTGATGTTTAGTTCTATCCAAATTATTGTGCAATTAATACCAAGAAATTCAGGAGTAATCTGTTTTAAAAACAATGGACACATAGAATTAAAAGCAAAATGAATCAGGCACGCAGCATCGTAAAAAAAGGGGGGGGGGGGGATGTGAAGATAATTTCACAATATTGCCTGAAAATTGACAAGTAAATTTTAATCCAAAGTTATAAAAATCCTTGATGGTGGTGGTGGTGGTGGTGGGGGCTAAAGGTTGTTCTCTCAGTTCAATTTTACACTTCCACTGTGTACAGTTCACGACAATGCTATTTAAAAAAAAAAAAAAAAAAAGAGGAGGGAGGGCAACCAATCTGTCTAAAAATCGACCTCTGTACATAAAAATTTATCAACTTGGCATGTAATGATAAAAGGTGTAGAGCCATTATTGCTACGTGCCTGATAATTATATAAGTGATCATTTGAGTAATTGCAGTACAGTTCAGTCCATGTTTTTACAAGTACAAAGGCTAGTGTCACAATTTGCCTTGCATTTACAGTGAAAAACGTTCAAAAGTTTATCTGGCGCGACTTGTAATTTAGTTTTAACGGATACAAGAATTGCTGAAAGCAATTCGAAGGATCCAAATTAATCATTTCTTTAGTCCACTCTATGACTTAAAAAAATATTGCAGTGCTCCTTTTCTGCAGCTGTAGTTAGTTAGTGGCAATGATTGAACTTATAAAAATGATATTGTGTTAGACAATTCTTCACAAAGCAAATCTCCTATAAGTGTCTCTATGGTATTCCATCGTACAAAGTCGATATGACATCGACACCAGAATATATCTTTTTCTCTATGAAATCCTCATATAGGAAGGTGAAGATAACGAACAGTGATCCATCTCGTAACTCCTATAAGCAATACAAAATAGAGAGGTGGGCAAACACGGACCCCTGGATATACCAGAAGTGGAATCAGGTGCCTATGGGCTATAAGGAATAAGCACCCCCTGTTGACCGGTCACACCCGCCGTGAGCTCTATATCTTAATAACGCAAACGGAGTTACCCTTATTCAATATCATTGTGCCAAAAACGGCCTAACAATCTATATGAAACAAGTCAGACAGATTTGACCCAATGATAGGTTGTATTGGCAAAGTAGATTGTTATAACGACCATATAACTCACGAAATGCTGACTTTAAACGAAACAGTTGAAACCCCTTCACCGTCAACTTGTTTGTCAGTAGCCTGCCTCCATTTAAAAACTAATCATATACAGAATTTTTTCGCGATTTGTCTACATTTTGACTATACAGGACCCGTTCCGATGCTGAACATTCTTGACGTTGTGTCGCATCCTGTGAATGCATGTAGAAAGGGCAAGGATTGACAAACTTTGTTTCCTAAAAAGACGTCTAGTTTTAACGATATTCTTCACTTAGGGGCAAGATCAAAAATTCAATGTCTCACAAAAAACTAAGTTCACATAGTTTTCACCAAGAACCCCCCCCCCCCCCTTTAAAACTTAATATGACAAATGTTGAAACTAATCGAATAACAAGAAAAGAAACGTACGATTATAAATAACACTCTGTATACCTTTTCTACTGTTTATTCACAAATGAAAGTGTACATTAAATCTATTAAATGTTCATTAATATGTTTTAAATATTATGTGGTATTCAACAGTCGCTTGTCTTTTTCCTTTTTCCACTAAAGTGTGATCGATGTTAGATGACAGAAACTTGCGGGAGTTTTTATTCCACTCCCCCTAACTAATTGAATTTAAATTTTCATCCGACATTGATTTCGTCCCTTAGGGCAGTTATGTTTATTTCAGAGTTCGTTGCTATTTCTGTGCTTTATATATAGACATTTCAAACACAATGTGCATTTTGTATGATCCTCTAAAATTTACGATAAATAACTGTATCCCATTTCCATTCTCAATGATCGTGTGCCAGTGTGGCGAGAATTCCATCGTCATCGAAAACAAGTTTTGTCTTGAATAGATGGTCGGGCGGTCTAGCGCGCTGTTTGCATGCTGCTAGGAGATGTGGTTCCGCAGGTCATGAGCCCAAGACTAATTAGAAAGAGTAACTACTCGATTTTACATCAAATCATAATACTATGCGCAAGTGTTTACTTACATTGATTTTTATTATTTATATTATCAATGTTTTATTATCATTATTATTACCCATGAATGACTCCCCAAACCTGAATTTGAAAAAGAAAAGCAAAAATACTTTACTTCCTTAGTTTTATAAAAGTTTTTAATACAAAACGCTTGCTCAAATGATGAAGATACAAAATAACTGAAACTTTTAACCCGAATGGCTTTCCATACTTTCTTTTTTAACAACCGTAATTCCCCCTTGTAAATTGACACTAATTCTTTAAGATTTCATTTATAATTGATTATTCATAAATTCTAAAGTAAATATTGTGTTTTATAATAGAAATTAATTCAGTAGAGGGTGAAACAAACTATTTTGAAGCTTTATTCGCGAAAGTTCCCCGGGAATGGAAGTCGGCAAAGAATATGAGATGCTGAGCAATATTGTATGTATATAGAAGGTCTTAAAATCACCTTTTTAATACAACTGTTAAGCTGTTTAATCGCGTTTTTTATTACATGCACTTTAGATCGTCGTGTATAAACTTTATTCTGATGACTGTCACAGTTAAGTTACTCCCCTTTACGTGTACGGTGTGCCGTAAACACCACAAAATATCGATGGTTTACTAAAACATTTAAGTCTAAATTTTAAATATTTCCCATTGTCCGATTTTTTGTATGTTGTTAATCACACTTTTGTTTATTAAATTCCGTCGAGTTTGTTTCTGTTGCAATTACTTTGAGGTGATTTGCTAGATTGACTAGACTAGTTGATTATCTCCCCTTCAGAGAAAGCATAGCCCTTCATTTTAACAAAATTTATTTATTTATTCCTCTTCAGAATGAGTTCTGGTAAGCTTGATGGAAATCGGTCCAGCGGTTCTGGAGAAGTAAATAATGTTAAAAGTTTATGGACGGACAACCGACAAAATGTGATCAGAATTAAGACTTTCAAATGATGGAGAATAATCACTTATGATTGTAATTGTAATTAAAAGATTTATATAGCGCCCTATCAACATTAGTTTTCTAATGCGCTTTACAAATGTGAAAGAAAAGATAATATAAAATCGATGTGCACATACATGTGAATAAAATATTCATAGTGTCAGAATTAAAATGCATAAATATTATTATTAACATATAGTGTTAATGTAATGATATGATTACCCTAATAACATATAAAACAATTTAAAACAACCCTTAGGAATAATTAAATACATAAAAAAATGTGTTTGTGAAACACAAAAGCCCCCCATAATGGCCTATTCCGAAGATCGCCAAGGTCACAAGGGCAAATATCTTGGTACCAGTAGAAAGATCTTGGCACAAGAAATGCTCATGTACAATATGAAAGCTCTAATATTTACCATTTAGAAGTTATTACCAATGTAAAAAAAAATTGAAAGTAGGTCAAATGCCACGATCAAAAGGTTCAATACCAACAGAAAGGTCCTGTCACAAGGAATACTCATGTGAAATATCAAAGCTCTATCTCTTAATGTTAAAAAGTTATTAGCAAGGTTAAACTTTTCAAAAAGATGGTCAAATTCCAAGGTCAAGGTCACAGGGTCAAAAATGTTGGTACCCACAAAAAGGTCTTGTCACAAGGAATACTCATGTGAAATATCAAAGCTCTATCACTTACTGTTCAAAAGTTATTGGCGAGGTTAAACTTTTCAAAAAGTAGGTCAACCTCCAAGGTCAAGGGATCAAAAAATGTTGGTACCCCGGAAAGGTCTTGTCACAAGGAATACTCATGTGAAATATCAAAGCTCTATCACTTACTGTTCAAAAGTTATTAGCAAGGTTAAAGTTTCAGACAGAATGACAGAATTACAGACAGGACAAAATCAATATGCCCCCGATCTTCGATCTCGGGGGCATAAAAAGGACACAGGTATATTTTTTTTTTGTTAACAGCACTGTAAGAGTTGTATGTAAGAGCACTAAGTATATAAAAATAATCACAAATTAAAAGCTAATCTAAAGAGATGCGTTTTGAGGTCCACTTTAAAATTAGACAATGAAGTACATTTTCTGAGTTTAAAAGGCAGAGAATTCCAGAGACTCGATGCAGCCTTGTCCAAACGTCGATCCCCATATGTTTTCGTACGTGTCCGAGGTACCTGGAGAAGATGCAGAGATTCGGATCTTAGTGATCGTAAACTGTAAGGATATCCTTTGTGTAAACTGGAGATAGGTTGTTGAGAGATTTGAAAGTATGAAGAAGTATCTTATATCGAATTCTGTATTCAACTGGGAGCCAGTGAAGATCTATTAGAACAGGAGTAGTATGGTCGGATTTTTTTGAGCGTGTTATTAATCTTAAGCTGTGTTTTGTGCCCTTTGAAGTTTGCTGGTGTGTTTAGAATGAACACCATAAAGCAATGCATTTTCGTAATCTAATCTGGCTGTAACTAGCGAGTTTACTAGAGTTTTACATGCTTCATCATTGATATATGAACGGATACAGCCAATTCTGTGAATGTTCACATATGCTGATCGGGAAATAGAGAGACAGTGTTTTCCATGGTAAGGGACTTGTCAAAGAATACGCCTAAATTTTTTATGAAAGATACATTAAGTTACATGTGCAGTTGTAGAGAAAAAGATTTTTGAGAATGGTCTTTTTTTTGCCTCACCCTTAAATTCAGGTCATGCATATCAAGTTGAAAATCTTCAATTGTTCACACACACACTTAAATACTATGACCACTTTCAACCCACCCTGATATTAAATACCCCTACCCATGGGATAATGACTGACAATTTTTGTAAATAGTTATCAGCTTCCTCTAAATATCCATTTACTGTCAATTTTGTATCAATGGTGTTAGGGCTGTTCCTTTAAAACATATGAGGTACCCGGGGAAGGCACTTTAAAATTTGGGTAACCACCCATAGAAGCATAAAAATGTAATGAGGGACCACTCACAGAAGCAATTTTAGATAGTGCGGCACCACCCATAGAAGTGAAATAAATGTGAAATACACTTTTTCTTTAAATTCAATATGTATGAATGAATATTTATAACCCCTGAATAGAGGTCTATTTTCAGATGTTCCCAAGCATGATAGTAAAGAGAATTAAGAGTATCTTGGGTGTCATCACCATTCAAATAACTGGCCATCAATGAAGCTTGATCATAGAACCATCAATTTATTTTATCAAGACTGTCTTTCTTAAACATGATGAACTAAATTAATTTTATAAGTCTACCTGTTCATAATAAGTCTAGTATTGTAAATGTTCAAAAACAACTATTAAAAGTTTTAAAATTGACTAGTATTTTGAGTATTAAAAAAACAAGAAAATGTGTCTCTTTACGTAAATAAAATGATATTCTATGTTTCTTAGTCAATATAAAAATTTACAACCTGCAACTTAAGATTTGTGAGGCTCTATTCTACTGTTTTCAACAATTTTGATAAATTCAAATTTCTCGATTCATATTTGTGCGCCATGTTTGATGTACTGAAGTTTCAACTTCCGATTGTCAAGTCATTTGCATAATATAAAGTAGTATTTACATCAATGGACAAGTATGGAGGCGAAAGCTATTTCGTCGGTATTGAAAAGGTTTGAATTTAATATCAAGTTAAAAACCGAACAGCAGAGTGTAAATTCTTTCTGCAACAATATGAACTACATTTTCGCGCCGATTGTCAATGTTTAGCTTTTTCATTAGATCCACCTACGAGATTTCGCGATAACAAGATGGCGGAACAGACGAAGAATTTTGCATGCTGTACATTATATTTAATGAAAAACACCTTTATTAGACATGCCCGAGCACAAAGTTGGTACTCCTTTTGGTGTAATTTGTTAACAACATTTGGGACACAGTGCAGAGTTTATTATCAGTTATTCATAAAATTATTTTGCACCATTACGGAGATCCTATGGAATTGTAGCCTCATCCCGAAAACGTCAGAATAAAAAAAAGTGGATAGGGCTACATTATTGCAGCTAGAAAAAAATCAAAAACCGTTTCAATGGACCACGAGCACGTTTCGTTTTCCATTTTGGACAAGGGAGATAATCCTAATTTCCGGTCGCTATAATTTTAGAGTCAAACTGGAAACAATAACCGGATCGCGGAACCTCATCGACCGAGATAAAATGAAGACAGAAAACGGCGTTTGTTTCACATTCTACTTTCAACCCTTCCCTTCTCTTGTTGCATTCCACTCAGTTTCGGTAAAACAAAATAAAGATTTTATCAAAACAACCACCCACAGATGCAGTTTTCTGACAGTAGGTACCCACCATACATGTATATGCAATTTTCTACCAATGACAAGCACCCATAGATTTTTTTTTTAATTGCCGTCCCCGGGTACCTCATATGTTTTAATGGAACAGCCCTTACAGAAGAAGCCACTTAAATATTTTACACATAAACTCTATATGCAAAGTTTGGCCCAGCTCTGCACTCAGAGCCTCTACCCCTTGGGATCATGGAATTTACAATTTTGGTAAAGCTAGATGTTTCTACTGTTTATGACTATGCATTTAATTTTCCTTACAGATGTGTAATTGTAAAGAGTTTTGAAAATTGGTCAGTTGTTGCCCCACCTCATAGGCCAAATTGTCTCAAAGTTGCTTCATACTAAATATGAAAAGAATTGGAATGATAGTTATGAAAGAGAAGTTAAATCTCTTCAATTGTTAACACATACATATAATCACTGGCTATTTTGGTTGGTTGGTTGTTTATTGTTTAATGTATTTTTCGAGAATATTCACTCATATGGAGATGTCACCATTACAGATGACGGGCTGCAAAATTTAGGCCTATGCTCGGCATTTATGGCCTTTGAGCAGGAAGTCATCTTTATCATGCTACACCTGCTGTGACATGAGGCCTCGGTTGGTAAGGTCTCATCCAAAGGACTACCCAATTTATTTGCCTCACAAGCAATGAGTACTGAGGACTTATTCTAACTTGGATTCCCACAGGATTTTGGCCCCACCCTATTACCAAACCCCTTGTCATGGGATCATGAACTTTACAATATTGGTAAAGGGCTACCTGCTCCTTGTAAATATAGATTTACGTTCAATCTAATATCAATAGCATTAAAGAAGTTATTCAAATGTTATATACATAAACACTATATATATGTATCTACTTTGGCCCTGCCCTAGAGTCAGAGCATCTACCCCGAAGATCATGTAATACACAATTTTGGTAGAGGACTTCCTGCTTTGCACAACTATGTATTTTAAGTTCAAATGTTCAATTGATAATGTACCACAAAAGATGGTGGACACAGACAGATTGCAATAGGTCAGCTAAGCGAATCAGGCGAACCTGATAAAAAAGGCTCTGTATAAATGATTGGGTTTTTTATCGACATACCTCTCACATTTGGTGGAATGGGGGACTTTGTTAGTTTCTCCATTTTATCTGTAACAAAAAATATACTGATTTACTTAAAGCACAAACATTTTTATGTAATATTTTAATAAACACCTTTAAGGCTTCTCCAACAGTCCTCTAAATGCAATAGTACGTTGATAAGAACTATATCAGATAAGTGTTTATATAAATACAAAGTGCAGTACACAATGGGGTTAAGGTGTCCCAAGTAGCTAGGGTTAAAGCAACCGACTCGTGATTTTTAACCATATTTTGTTTTTCACTTTTTATGATCAAATCCTACTGCCTAACGTGAAAGGGCTTACAAAACCATTAAGATTATACATTGTCACAGAAGCTCAATTTATATCTAGAGAGTTTATCATTTGTTAATTTATAAACAAAGACTGCAGTATATCATTGCTTACAAAGCTTTCAAAAGAAATGGATATCGATTGAAGTTTATCATATCACATTTCGAGTATTCTTTAGGGAAAATGTGTTATCCAAAAGTAAAATTTGTGACTGTGCAAAATAAAGATGCTTTAAATTACAAAATTAAAGTTTCACTTGTTGTTTTTAAACATAAAAAGACTTCAGTCTTTGTTTACATAACACAAAATTAAGGCGAAAATATTGCCTTTATCCTTGCATTCAGAAGGTCAAAATTTTGGCTGCAACATTAAATGGGTTATATTTTTTATATTTAACATGAAACATGAAAAATATTTTGTTAAAAAAACATGAACCAGTCCCTTTAAAACAAAAAAAATGCAACTCGGAGCACTTCACAATACATGACGTCA